>NC_133378.1:33404871-33457371 GCF_049309525.1 Garra rufa | reverse complement strand
ATCATAATTGATCAATTTTACAACATAAACACTGCTGTTTTTCTGTTTTATTAATGTGAAGCTTCTTTGAAACGTTCTGTGTTGTTTAAAAAACGCTATATATAATAGGTTTCCTGCAGGTCTTTAAAAAGTCTGAATTTGCCTTTCTACAAATTAAAGCCTAAAAAGGTCCTAAATTGCAGCAGAAAGTCTTTAATTTATAAAACCATGGCATGTTGAATATCTTTCTCAGTATTTGATAGATATAAAAAAAGATGGTTTACTTGACCTGCAAATCGAACATATGAAGTCTTGTTTTCTGACAAACTGAACAAAATAAGTGAGTTTGTTTAAAAGAAGAACAAACATCTTTCCAAAGAGGAATGAAAACCACCTTTGTTGAATTAAGTTGATTTTTTGTTGTTTTAATTATAAACTCGAATCATTTTGATCAATTTCACAGAAAACAAAAATGTATTTTTTATGTAATTTTACTTAAATATATCTTGCTTTAAGAATCTTTAAGCGGGTATGAATACTTTTGCAAGGTATTAATTTAAAACATACTATATATTTAATGTCTGTTTACCGCATTGCCTTCAAATATTCTAATACATGCATATGTTATCCATTTGTAAATGTTGGTCCATCAGAGACGACAGCAAAAAAACGACAGGAGATGCTGGAAAATGAGCCACAGCGTAATAACAGTGAGTCACACACACACCTCAGCTTTGCATATTCAGTAGCCGCTTCATGACTGCACTGCTCCATTACGTAACTCTGCTTTTTCTCAGACTCTAGGATGGTCAGCGAGAAGGAGATGATGCTGATTGCCGGCTGTATTGGGAACAGCTGGAGGGAGGTGGGCATTATGGCACTAGGTATGAACACCACCACTCTTCAGCAGATCGAGGAGGACTACAGCCACCACAAAATGCGGGTTTTCATCATGCTGCGAAAATGGAGCATGCGTGAGAGGGAAAAAGCCACGGCAGCTAATCTCCATTCCCTGCTAACCCAAGAAGAAAACGGCATTGACGCTCTGAAACTCAACTTCCTGCTGGAAGACAACTGAGGCTACTAAGAGGACTTTTAATAGAGGGATGCAGGCGTGATGGCAAAACCCAAAAAACGTATTTGCCATGGGTTTTTTAGTATGTAAAACAAGGTCTGTGATAAAGGTTCATTGACAGTACTCGCCACTTAAAGGATTAGTTCACTTCCAAAACACAAATTTACGGGTAATTTACTCACTTCCTTGTCATCCAAGATGTTCATGTCTTTCTTTCTTCAATCATAAAGAAATTATGTTTTTTGAGGAAAACATTTCAGGAATGTTCTCTATATAGTGGAATTCTGTGGTGCCCGTGAGTTTGAACTTCCAAAATGCAGTTTAAATTCAGATTCAAAATGCATATCTAGTGAAGCAATCTGTCATTTTCTTACATTTATATTTATACACTTTTTAACCACAAATGCTCGTCTTGTCTAGCTCTGCAATGCGCATGCGTACTCCAGTTCAAGTCAGTTGGGGTATGTCGAAAAACTCATTTTCTCAAACTCAACTTCAAAATCATTCTACATCGCTGCAGAAGTACTGACCAAGTGTTAAAAAGTGAAGAGGGTCAAATGCCCTTTACAAAAAAGTAAAACAGCGATGTAGGGTGATTTTGAAGTTAGATAGGAGTTTTTCGACATACTCTAACTGTCTTGAACTGGAGCACACAAAGTACGCATCGCAGAGCTAGACAAGACAAGCATTTGTGGTTAAAAAGTGTATAAATATTAATTTATTTAAGAAAATATCAGATGGTTTTACTAGATGATAACCTTATTCATCCGCTGGGGTTGTTAAGAGCCTTTTGAATCTGCATTTAAACTGCATTTTGGAAGTTCAAACTCGTGGGCACCATTGATGTCCACTATATGGAGAACATTCCTGAAATGTTTTCCACAGGAAACGTACTTTCTTTACGACTGAAGAAAGAAAGACATGAACATCTTGCATGACAAGGGGGTGAGTAAATTATCTGTAAATTTTTGTTCTGAAAGTGATCCAATACTTAAAGCAATTATGCTTATTTTTTAACGATTTATGTTCGTAGTAAGAACATTTGGGGTGAGTGTGTGTAGTTTACAACAAACCATCCAAGTTTCAAGTTTACCACAGATTTATCCACATGAATTTAATGGGATACTTCACCCAAAAAATTTTAATTGTCATAATTTAGTCACTCTTGTTCCAAAGTAGTATAAGTTTATTTCTGAACACGCAAAAGTTGTTTTTTAATGTTTTAAAAAAAGTTGGTAACAGTTCCATAGTGTTTCTTTTTTTCATACTATGGAAGTCAATGGCTACCGTCAACTTTTTTTGGTTGCCAACAATCTTCAAAATATCTCTTTTTGTGTCCATTGGCTAAAAACCACAATAACTTGATAATGAGTAAATATGACAAAATTAGATTCTCTTAAAAACCCTATTGTAAAAACCTATGGCGATTAGTCTTGGGGGTTTTGAAGTCACAGCTGCAGCACTCTGTGTATATATATACTGTATATATATATATATATATATATATGTAGCACTTTGCAGACATGCAAACATTCCACTAGAGGGAGCTATAACTGCTAGTCAGTTATATTTAAAAACTGTGTACTGTTCATTTTTGTATTTTTTGTTTGTTTGTTAAAAGCTATGTATAAGTTAGCTAGCAACATGCTTGAAATAATAGGGCATACTTCCAAACGCACCAGGCTAAAATGCGGGTATTTCAATTTTTGGGGGCTTTTTTATGCACAGATATGCTTACATTTAAAAAAAAATGTAATGCATAAATTCTTTTTTTTATCCAAAAAGGGCAAGACTGAATTAACTGTTAAACTGTTTTGTTTTATTTCAATACTTAGTTTTTTTATGGCATTATTACTTAATTGTTTGTCCTGTTGAGTTTATTTTAATGTGAGATCAAGTTCCATTCCTACTTTTTAGATTGCACTTGAGTTTGTGTTTGCCTTCTTATGGTACAAATTGCCTGATGTGTACTGTAGCATTCCATCCTGACACATGCAACAAAATAACACTTTTCCTTTTTTTAAAAAAGTAAATGAATGTGAAAGCTTTTATCAAAGTCTTACAACTTGAACCGATTCCATGCACAGATAAGGAAGACTCGTGTTTATGACAGAAGTCTAAAAAGTTTTATGTTCCAATAGAGACCGCTATCTGGCAACATAACGGCGACCTTCGCTCTCTCGGCAAGTATCACGTTGTTTCACCCTGATGCATTTTTCACCCTGGTTTTTCACCCTTGTTCACCCTTGTTCACCCTTGTTTTGCATGCCAAGCAGGTGATAGGATTGGAGGCGGAGCTTTGTACAATTCCATTGCACAGGCCTGTCATTAAACAGCGAGTAGTCTTGCCAGACTTCATGGAATCATTTGCTTTGGGATTATAAAACTAGACTGCGTCCTGATGAGGGAACAGTCCTTTTAAATGTGTTATCATGCTTACATTAATTGGATTTCATGTTACTTTTTTTGTAGCTCTATATATTTTAACATCTTACTTCTGTTTTGTAAATTGATAATGTTTCAGTGGTGATGGGTTATTTTTTTAAAAACGTAAAGCAAATAAAATAAAGAGAACTAAATGAGTCATTAGAAAAGTTTGAGGTTATTTTTTTATTGTTTTATAACTTGTTTTAGTGTGTAATTTAGATATCTGTAAGATGTACAGTATTGGGTTTATTGTTTTACAGGCTTAAGCTATAAATAGCTGGCTCCTGGAGAGTTTATTTTTTTATGTTGAAGAATCTACGTCTCATCTGGTCATCTAAATGTTTGTATTTTATTTATTTCTTTAACTGCTTTTGTTATCCGTGTACCTTTTAAATGTCATACTGGTTCAGTTTTGATTTGTTTTATTGTATAGGTTTTGGTTAACCTGGTAAATCTTACCCAAAACCTGGAACATGCAGGAAAGATTTCTTTGGTACATCTTTTAAAACGTATTTTATATACCTTGAGGGCAAAAAAAAAAAAAAAAAAAAAATACAAACGACTTTTTTTTGGCTGACAGCAAAATGCATGCAAGTATTCACAAGTTCCATTTTCCCCATAGGAAAAGCTTATTCTTTAAGAAAACAGATCCACATTAGACCACGCTTTTTTGAACCCTGTGACATTCCATTCCGCTCTTGTGAGTGAGTGTGCGTGGGATCATTGTGCAATCTGACAAACATACGTGGAGGGATATATCTTTCTTTCATCAGCAAACTCCAACGGACTAATGTGAACTTAGAACAACTGCGGAGTTTAGAAGATGTTGAACGTTGTACCCCTGTTTTGCAGCATGCTTATTTAAATGAACGTGTGTGTGTGTCATTATATAACATGTAAATTGTTGTATTGATTGATTAGCACAGTAAATATACCTGCCCCAAACTTATCTACTAAGATGCAGGACCTTGCCAAAAAAAAACATCTAATGGCTTTGCAGACGGTAAGAATACAGAAGATGCTCATTCTCAGCATTTTAAGAAATTACCTATACTTGACCATTGCATGCATTTGATGTCCTCCTATCACCTGGGTATTTAAAAGTCTTTTTTTTTTTTTAAGTTAAAGATTGATTTTTTTGTTGACACACCCATATCACTCTAATCCAATTATAGGATGTCACTTGAATGACGAATCGGGCGTGTGCATCCACGTATATGAAGGCTGGATCTTGCAGTGAACCACTGAGGGTCTCTAGAGGCATCCTTAAAACATCAGATACAGTAGAGTTTCATGTGCTGAAAGAACATAAAGCATCACAATGAGTTCATCTAAAGGTGAGAAGTTTGTTTTTGAATGCAGTCATTTCATAGTTTTGCTGAATTGTGCATTCCAGTGTGATGCATTACTGTAACTGTACGAAAACTATGCGTGTGCAGGAGGAGGGGGGGGGGGTCTTTCATCAGTTCTTTCATCGACCACCGTTGTGTAGTAGCCTAAATAAAGAACTTGCTTAAGGGAAAACGTATTACATGTATTAAATTGCATTTAACCAAAGCAAAAAGTTGCATATTACATCTAAATCTTTGTGTTTTTCATTCTTTCTGACAGCCATTTTGCTCTTTGGTGTCATATTTCCATATAGAAAAAAAAAGAAATGGGGCGTTGATGACGTTTTATAATTTATATCGCTTATTGTAAAACTGATTCTGAGTTCTGATTGGATGTGCGCATCGGATGAATACTGTAGCTATTATGCATTGACTTGGTGCTGCTTGGCAACCAAATAGCCAGTTAGAGTCCATCTGAAGTGGAACATCAGGTGAAGACGAATGCGTTTTATGGTTGATAGCTTTTTAATTTGATATTCAATTCAATTCAAGTTTATTTGTATAGCGCTTTTCACAATACAAATCGTTGCAAAGCAGCTGTACAAAAAAAAAAAGTAGGCTACTACAATATATTTAGTAGCTTATTAGTGGTGACTTCTGTATGTTAAGTCGATGTACATATGGTATAAATATTAAAAACAGTAATGGTGTAATCAAAAACAGATGATGAACACTAATAGTAATGATTACGTGTTGCAATCAAACCATGATAATATGAGTTATAAAATGTATAATAACGCGATATACAATGCAATGAGTGTATACAAGTCATTAACGTCTTTTAAATTAAATAATGCGTAGAATTTAATCATGTACGCAGTAGTTAGCTTTGTTTTACTGTTTAGACTGGTCTGGTCTGGTCTGGTCTAGATCTGGTCTACATGATGGATCAGCTGGTAGGGGCGGGGTCAGCCTAGTAGATGTTGATCAGGTCGGTTAGTTCTGGACGACCTTGATCTGCAGTCTGACCACTGACCAGCAACAAACCACCTGTGATGTTCCGTGAACCACGTGAAAACGATAAGGCATTGCTATTATGATATGACACTGATATGCCACTTTATATATAAATTATATTTACTTATATTTTGTCACGGTTTATAGTTTTTTTTTTAAAAAAATCTAAACTTAAACATATAGCCTATGCAAAACAATATTGAAATAAATTAAATGAAAAACAGTAGTGTTGCATTTTTTGCAGTGTTTTCATCTTAACGTTGTAACAGGCGTGGCCATTTGTACATTTTATGGGTCTGGCTTCCAGTCTCATTCACATCCAGCTATTTTTTAGCTGTACAAAACAGCTCATTTTGCTGCTTGATATTGCAAATTAGTGTGTCTTAACAGATTATGTTAATGCATTATCTTAATGATCAGCACACTGGTTTGTAGTGCAAACTATGGAAGCTCGTTTCCACCACTTTTTATCTCACACTTCTGACTTTTTTTCTCGCAATTTCGAGTTTACATTCTTACATTACATTCTGACTTTTTTCTCAGAATTGTCACGTAAACTTAGCCTGGCTAACGCCAGACCACGGTTTGACTTCGTCATGATTCGTGGTCTGGGAACCACGGCTGTATCCGAAATCGCCCCCTATACCCTATTCACTATTCCCTACATTAGTCCACTCGTACAGTTCACTTGAAGGAGTGAATGAAAACGAGTGAGTGAATTTGGACACTAAACGGACAATAAACTTGCGTTCTAAACTACTAAGAACACTATCTAAGGGGCCGTTCACATGTCGCGTCTTTTGCGAGCTAAAGTTCGTTATTTCAAATGTAGACGCGCGGTATGCGCGCGCATAATGGAAGCGACGCGGTTGCGACGCGCTCGCGTTTTCCATGTGCAAGCTACAGAGCGGTTTGGAAAAGAGAAAGTGACGCGCCTAGCGCTTTCCACGCGTTTTTAGGCGCGACATGTTAACAGCTGCATCGAATGATAACTTGCCGCCATGCTGGATCCATAGTTATAAACAAACTGCTTCGGTGAGTCACATAGAAGGCGTCATCGTCTTGCTGCTCCCTCCCCGTTCTGTGATTGGTTCCCTATCTGAGGTGAAAATTTGGTCCATGGTTTCCATGCTGCCTTCCAGCATGAATAAAATCGCGCTGCGCGGAAGGCAGCATGGGGACACCCAGGCTAACGTAAACTTGCAATTCTGACTTATTTGTGAGATATAAATGCACAATTGCAAGTTATAAAGTCAGAATTGCAGGATATAAACACAGTTGCGAGAAATAAAAGTCAGAATTGCGAGATATAATTTTCTCGCTACTGCGACTTTGTATCTCGCAATTCTGACTTTTTTTTCTCCCAATTGCGAGTTTGTATCTCGCAATTCTGACTTATTTCCTCATTCGCACTTGCAAGTTATAAAGTCCAGTTCTAAGGAGAAAAATAAGATGGATATGTTCACAGAATTGCGAGTTTATACAGTATCTCATAATTCTGACTTAATTCGCAATTGCGAGATTATATCTCACAGTTCTGACTTTATAACGCGCAATTCTGCCTTTTTTTTCTCCCAATTGTGAGTTTGTATCTCGCAATTCTGACTTATTTCCTCATTCGCACTTGCAAGTTATAAAGTCCTGTTCTGAGGAGAAAAATAAGATGGATATGTTCACAGAATTGCGAGTTTATACAGTATCTCATAATTCTGACTTAATTCGCAATTGCGAGATTATATCTCACAGTTCTGACTTTATAACGCGCAATTCTGCCTTTTTTTCTCCCAATTGTGAGTTTGTATCTCGCAATTCTGACTTATTTCCTCATTCGCACTTGCGAGTTATCAAGTCCTGTTCTGAGGAGAAAAATAAGATGGATATGTTCACAGAATTGCGAGTTTATATCTCACAGTTCTGACTTTATAACTCGCAATTGTTTTTTTTTTTTTTTTTTTTTTTTTTTTTAGATTTATTTTTTGGCCTTTTTGCCTTTATTATGATAGGACAGATCAGATAGGACAGGAAGCGAAGTGGGTGAGAGATAGGGGGCGGGAACGGGAAAGGTCCTCGAGTCGGGATTCGAACACGGGACGCCCGTAGCGCAACAGCGCTATATGTCGGCGCGCTAACCACACGGCTATTGGCGCCGACATAACTCGCAATTGTGATTTATATCTCACAATTCTTTGAAAAAAGTCCGAATTGCTAGTTTGTATCACACAATTCTGAGAAAAAAGTTGGAATTGCTAGTTTGTATCACACAACTCTGAGAAAAAAGTTGGAATTGTTAGTCGCAAAAACAATTTTATATTTTTTATTCAGTGGTGGAAACGGGCAGTTTTACTGTTTACTGCAGGTTGTTCTCCCTCTCTTGTTATAGTGGATAATGAACCGGAAGTCTCACCCATAGGCTAAAACCAGCCTTAGCTAGTTTGCTGGTCTTAGCTGGTTTAAGCTGGAAGTAGCTGGTTTTAGCTGGTCTCCCAGCCTGGCTTGGCTGGTCAAGCTGGTTTTAGCTGGTTGATCCAGCTGGTCTCCCAGCCTGGCCAGCTAAGTGGCCAAAACCTATGTAAAATCAGCCTGATGACCTGCTAAGACCAGGCTGGATGACCAGCTAAAACCAGCCAACCAGGCTGGTTTTGGCTAGGTTTTTTTTTAGCAGGGTAACTTCCACGTTGAGGAAAAAGGTAGATATTAGGAGGAGCAGGATTTGTTTTTGTGATTATTATTAACTTACAATGAATTAATTCATTCATTTTGTCATATTGCATTTGCTGCTTTTGCTTATTTATTAATGGGTGTTCTTTTTAAATCTCACAGAAAATATGAATGGCCATGTTCACCTGGAAGAATGCAACATGTATGAGTCAGATGGGAAGCTGTTCCTTTCTGAGGCTTTCAATGTGATCATGGAGGAAATTCTTCACAAAGGAACTGACTTGAAGGAGAAGGTCTGTGTAAAGCAATATTAGGCTAAATGTGTGTTCTGAGGTTGTCACACCACAGAAAGATGTGTTATTAACCTCTCTCTCTCTCTCCTGGCTTGCTCCCTTTTTATCAGGGGTCGCCACAGCAGAGTGATCCGCACAGCCAATTTGGCACATGTTTTACAAAGATGTGTTATTAACCACCCAGCCAAATTTGAATGATTAAAAAAACACTGTAAATTAAAAAAAAAACTGTAGTAACTGATGGTAATAAAAATACCATGTGATTGAGCAGGTGAACCAATAATGCTAATGCACTCTAGTAATTATAGTATTAGGGGCGGGGCCATGCTTAGTGCATTCAGCCCTGGCCCAAAAAATCCTGAACAGAACTGGTGAAAAATTGCTTAATGGTCTAAGTACACAATTCTGTACTACATAGTTCCCAGTCTTTGTGTTTAGAAGCCATTTTCTGAATTGCCTTTACACAGACTTTAACAACAACTGGGTCTTCCTATCTTATCTTATCTTATCTTATGAGATCAACTGCATGTCTTTCACAGGTGTGTGAGTGGAAAGATCCAGATCAGCTGAGAGCGCTTATGGACCTTGATCTCAGAGAACATGGGGAATCTCATGAGCAGTTACTGCAGAGGGTCCGAGATGTGGCGAGATACAGTGTTAAAACTTGTATGTTGTATGCATTTGGATTGCATATGTGACACTGGACCACAGAACCAGTCATAAGGGTCAATTTCTTAAAATTGAGATTTGTTAGGATATGACAATATTTGGCAGAAATGCAACTTATTTGAAAACCTAGAATCTGAGGGTGCAAAAAAAATCTAAATCGAAATTGCCTTTAAAATTGTCCAGTTCTTAACAATGCATATTACTAATCAAAAATTAAGTTTTGATATATTTATGGTAGGAAATGTACAAAATGTCTTCATGGAGCATGATCTTTACTTAGTATCCTAATGATTTTTGGCATAAAAGAAAAATCGATCATTTTGACCCATACAATGTATTGTTGGGTATTGCTACAAATATACCTGCGCTACCTAAGACTGGTTTTGTGGTCCAGGGTCACATATTAACAAACCTGTATGGGTTTTTCATTCTGAAATGATTACATTTATTCCTCCTAAATCTTTTCTCATTCACAGGTCATCCTCGGTTCTTCAATCAGCTGTTTGCTGGTGTGGACTACCATGCTTTGACAGGACGCCTCCTCACTGAAACCCTCAACACCAGCCAGTACGTGTGAATGAACTTTAATTTATTCATTTTCAGGTGTTTGTGTTAATGTGTTACAGCGAACATGCCATCTTAGGTTCTCAGATGAGGGTTATAAAAGGGTCTGTATGATATTTGACTAGCTGACGAGTACATAATCTTTGAGTAAATTGTAAGCTATTACACTGTTGCTGAAGTGATCCATTAAACCTGGGTGTCGTAGTATTACGTAACTCTTGAAGTTATCAGATGACACGGTTTGATAACAGCTTGGAGCCACTGGTTCCAAAACTGTATTGATTAGAGATTGATTACATTAGGATCTGGATTTTTTAGATAATACAGACAGTAGTGTTATCATTAACTAAAACCAATGTATTTGCATGCATGATAGGAAAAAAATTGATGAAATATAAATAAAATGTGCAAAAACAACAAAACCGCTTCAAATGAAAACAGAAAATATAAAACTAAAAATTAATTTAAAAAATGTACTTGCCTTCAGGCCATCCAAGATGTAAATGAATTAGTTTCTTCATCAAAACACATTTGAGAAATATAGCATTACATCACTTGCTCACCAGTTGATGGGTGCCGTCAGAATGAGAGTCCAAACAGCTGATAAAAGCTTAACAATAATCAACAAGTAGTCGACACAACTCCAGTCCATCAAAGTCTTGTGAAGTGAAAAGCGGCATGATTGTAAAAAACAAATCCATCAGTTACAAACATTCAACTTCGCACTTCACAAGACATTAATTCATGGACTGGAGTCCTGTGGCTTTCTTGTGGATTATTGTAATGTTTTTATTACCTGTTTGGACTCGCATTCTGACGGCACCCATTCACTGCAGAGGATTAACTGGTGACATCAAGTGATGTAGGTCAGTGGTTCTCAATCCTGGTCCTGGGGGAGCACACCTGTTGAGATCATCAGCTCATTAGGAGAGAGATACATAAACTGAACTAACGAGCTGATGATTTCAATCAGGTTTGTTAAATAAGGGAGACATGCAAAATGTGCAGAGAAGGGGTCCCCCAGGACCAGGATTGAGAACCACTGATGTAGGTAATGCTATATTTCTCCAATCTGTTCTTCAAATATTTTTCTTTAATAAATATTAATACTGATCAATATGCAACATACTCAGTGTGAGGTTGTTACAGATACACCTATGAAGTGGCTCCGGTGTTTGTCCTGATGGAGGAGGAAGTACTGTGTAAGCTTCGCTCTCTGGTTGGCTGGTCAGAAGGGGATGGGATATTTTGTCCGGGGGGTTCAATATCTAACATGTACGCCATGAACGTCGCACGATACTGGGCCTTCCCTCAAGTGAAGACACAAGGCTTGTGGGCCACACCACGCATGGCTGTATTTACATCAAAGCAGGTAATAAGACAAGAGTCCGAAATGTTAGTATGCATTTTAAAGTGTTTTTTTTTTTTTTTTTTGTATTCATCATCCTTTCCTATCGAAATGCTTTTTACGGATGCAAAAAATGCAGAAAATCGAACCTGATCCGAACCTTTTTTGATGGACGAAAGTTTCGGAGGCAGTGTGTAAATATGATTGACACAACATGAGGTCGTATTTATTTTTAACATGCAAAAATTTCGAACTCAGTGTGCAATGACCTTTACTTGTTCTAATCTTAGATTCAAAAGGTGCAGAATTATCAAAACTGTGCCATCAAATTTTATGTTATTTTATTTTGTCTTTTAGAGTCATTACTCAATGAAAAAAGCAGCTGCTTTTCTTGGTATCGGAACCGACAATATTTTCATTGTACAAGTGGATGAGAGGTACAGGAACTTATCTCTGACATATTTTGGAAAAAGCAGTGGTTCACTTTAAATAGTTCAAAATGTTTCTTTCTTTCTCTACAGCGGCAGCATGATACCAGAGGAACTGGAGGCAAAAATCGTGCAGGCAAAATCACAAGTAAATTTTTAAATTAGTCTTTTTTTTTATTATTATTGCTTGCAAGGCTGGTATTATTTGATTAAAAAATGATAATATTGTGAAATGTTATTATAATTTAAAATAAATGTTTTTTCTATTTATTATACTTTTAAAAAATTTATTTACTCCTGTGATGCACAGCTGAAATTTTAGTGTCACATGATCCTTCGGAAATCATTCATGCTTAATATTTTTGTGGAAACCATGATATCCTTTTTCAACAATTTTTTTAGAATTAATAGAATGTAATGTAAAACATTATAGATGTCATTACATTTTTATTAATTCCAGGCATCCTTACTGACTCCAAATCTTTAAATTGCAATGTATATATGAGCAATATCATACGCGTAGATATGAGATATGGCTGTATATTGGCACGGCTGTGATTCGGCATAGGTAGAAAACAGCCATATCTCATGTCTACGAGTGTGATATTGCATTTATACAACAGTTCAACAGCACAAGTGTGTAAATAGATAAGAAACAACAATGGAGTAACTTTAAAAACCATCTTTTATGCAGAACTGCTTCCTTCTGCCACAGATTCGTATCTAAGTTTGACAGTTTAACAGCTGAGCCCAAGCCTCCGTTACTAATTCGAAAATGTCACTTTAGAACTAGTAAAGAAGAAACATTGATATGCTTCACTGGAAGCTTATTGCATTACTGTATTAAAAGCTCACTATATTGGAGAGAGAGAGATGGACTGAGCAAGTGTGATTACTTGAATCTGATACAGCATTCATTCTTCAGCTCAATCTCATATTCACAATAAAATATTAGTTTGAATATCCGCTGAGGAAAGCGATATCTTTGTCATAACGTTAATATCCTTTTATCTGTTAAGGGTGACTCCTGTCAAGCTGTTGTTTAAAATAAACATAACTTCTGTTTATAACAGTGTTTATTTTTCAACATGAAAGTCTTTACTGCTGACTCGCAAAAACAGTCTTGTCACCATCTAATAGCAGAGCAATGTAACTAAAATCACCATCACAAACACATTCACCATTTCTAAATACTGAATAGTCTTAATAAATACTACTATTATTTATATTAAATATGATTTATTGAATAAAAATATTTAATTAAAAACAACAGACATCATAAAAGTTGCTAGCCAATTCAGTCAAAAGTAGCAGCGCTCTGATATATACAGACTGAATTTACATAAATATGATGAGATTTTGCCAAAACTATTTGCTCTGGAACAAATAATAGATTAATAAGACCAAACAGAGAGAGATATAGACTGAGTAAGTGTGATTACCTGAATCTGATACAGCTTTCATTCTTCAGCTCAATCTCATATTCACAATAAAACATTAGCTTGAATAGCCACTGAGGAAAGTGATATCTTTAATACGTTAATATCCTTTCATCTGTTAAGGGTGATTTCTTTCAAGCTGTTGTTGAAAATAAAAATAACTTCTGTTTACTTTTCAACATAAAAGTATTTAAGTTTAAATAGATGTAACAAACTGCATATTTAAGTTATAAACAAATACATTCTCGCCTAAAAACCTTCTAAAAATACATTCCGTGACACAAAAACAGTGATACTTTAAAAATGAAAGTGGATTTGTGCATCTGTGGAAGCAGAGTGATGCAGTTACAAACAGTAAAATGGCTGTTGTAGTTCTGTTGCACTCTAATATCGCACTCTTATTAGCCAATCAGATTCGAGGACCAGAAAAGAACTGTTGTATGAAATTTGATAATGAATTATTAGGGTAAATTTGAAGTTGTTGTATAAATGATAAGTTAAATTACGCAAAAACAAAACTCTGTTATAATTTATTATTTCTTTCCAAATGCATTTGAATTTCTTCCTTCCAGAGAACACAAAAGGAAGATTGTTCTCTGCGACAATTCATCTAATTGTCTGCTTTCATGTATGGAAAAGAGCAGCATGAGCATTAGGCTAAACATCTCCTTTTGTGTTCTATGGAAATAAAAGGTCATGCATGTTTGAAAATACATAAGGCTGACAAATCACTTTTTTGCATGAAATATCCAAGGGTCAGAAGTTAATGGTGTATTACTAATGTTTCTCCTTCAGAATGCTGTTCCGTTTTTTGTTAATGCCACAGCGGGAACAACAGTGCAGGGTGCCTTTGATCCTCTAAACCGCATAGCTGACATAAGTGAAAGAAACGGCATTTGGATGCACATTGATGTGAGTAGAGCATGTTTACCTTGTGTAACATCGTTGTTTAACATGTCTATATGCATGTGACCCTCACTTTAAAAGCATCCAGTTGTTTTGCAGAAATTCTACCGGTCCTAACTGTTACAATCTGGATCTCTCTCCTTCACAGGCTGCTTGGGGAGGAAGCGTGCTGTTTTCCAAAAAACACAAACATCTGGTTGCAGGAATAGAAAGGTTTGAACTCTGTGTACTGTGGGTTTACAAAATGAGCCTTGAAAAAATGTGTTTTGGGAGACGTAGCCCTTCTTTGACTATATCATTTTAATGTTTGTTTTTTTTAACACTCAGAGCAAACTCTGTGACTTGGAACCCTCACAAAATGCTTCTTGCGGGATTGCAGTGCTCAGTGGTTTTGTTCAAGGACACCACGGTATGAATGCTTGTAGACTGCATGTTTGTCTTTTCTTTTACTTTTAACCACGTGCAAGTCAGTTCATACAGTGTTTTAGCTTATTAGGTAAATGAACACACAGTGCCTATAGAAAATCATCATACCCCTTTGAATTAGTTGCTTTATTTATTATACAGCCTGAAATCAAACCTCATTCCAAACGTTTTCCAGCTTTATTAACAAGTTTGGTCTTACATCAAACCAATGAAAGAAAAAACACAGTTCAGGGTTACAAAAATCATCAGCAGAGATGTTCACAAGTCTTTAACTTAGAGTCTGAGTCAAGTCTGAAGTCTTTAACCTGGAGTCCGAGTCAAGTCTAAAGTCTTTGTTGCTGGAGTCTGAGTCGAGTCTCAAGTCTTTGGTCACGAGTCTGAGTCCAGTCTGAAGTCTTTGGTCACGAGTCTGAGTCGAGTCTCAAGTCATTTCATGGGTCGCTAAAAAATCCCATTCAAGTCTGAAGTCTTTGTTGCTAGAGTCTGAGTCAAATCTCAAGTCTTTGGTCACGAGTCTGAGTCGAGTCTCAAGTCTTTGGTCATGAGTATGAGTCAAGTCTCAGGTCTTTGGTCACGAGTCTGAGTCGAGTCTCAAGTCTTTGGTCATGAGTCTGAGCCAAGTCTCAAGTCTTTGGTCACGAGTCTGAGTCGAGTCTCAAGTCATTTCATGGGTTGCTAAAAAATCCCATTCAAGTCTGAAGTCTTTGTTGCTGGAGTCTGAGTCGAGTCTCAAGTCTTTGATCACGAGTCTGAGTCAAGTCTCAAGTCTTTTGGTCACGAGTTTGAGTCGAGTCTCAAGTCTTTGGTCACGAGTCTGAGTCGAGTCTCAAGTCATTTCATGGGTTGCTAAAAAATCCCATTCAAGTCTGAAGTCTTTGTTGCTGGAGTCTGAGTCAAGTCTTTGGTCACAAGTCTGAGTCGAGTCTCAAGTCTTTTGTTCACGAGTCTGAGTCGAGTCTCAAGTCATTTCATGAGTCGCTAAAAAATCCCATTCAAGTCTGAAGTCTTTGGTCACAAGTCTGAGTCGAGTCTCAAGTCTTTTGGTCACGAGTTTGAGTTGAGTCTCAAGTCTTTTGGTCACGAGTTTGAGTTGAGTCTCAAGTCTTTGGTCACGAGTCTGAGTCAGGTCTCAAGTCTTTGGTCACGAGTCTGAGTCGAGTCTCAAGTCATTTCATGGGTTGCTAAAAAATCCCATTCAAGTCTGAAGTCTTTGGTCACAAGTCTGAGTCGAGTCTCAAGTCTTTGGTCACGAGTTTGAGTCGAGTCTCAAGTCTTTGGATATATTCGAGTCTTAAGTCTTTGGTCACGAGTCTGAGTCGAGTCTCAAGTCTTTGGTCAACTTACCATGTTCAAAACAGTTTTTCCACAATCAGATTATATTAGGGTCCTTTACAAATAAAGTAATTATTTTTGATATAAGTCTTTAAATTCAATTAAAGTTCCAAGAGGCATGGCCTCTATATTTTCTTCTAAGCAGAGGTCCGGACAAAAAAAAAAAAAAAAAAAAGACATATATTGTATTTACATTTAGATACATGCGAGGCCTTGTGACAAAAATACTGTTTCTGTTCAGGGCTTTCCTCCTGAAATCTATACTTTTTACTTAAAACCAATATCTACTAAACATGTCTACAATAATCAAAAAGTTCTCATCTTGAGCAGAAAAGAAAGATAACCAGCAGTTTTAATGTTTAAATTATATCCAAGCCATCTAACAACAATATTCCAATAACAACAACATTAATTATAATAAACCTACAAGAAGCACATTTTTTTGCTTTTCAGCTTGAAACAACACAATGGTGAAAGCAGCTCAATGAAAATAAACAACTTCACCAAAATCTGGCTTCGTCATTTGTATTTATTAGTTATAACAGATTCATAATCCCTGATCCACTTGAATGTGTTAGTGCTCACGCTATGAATAATGTATAAAACGCGTTTGGGAATGTTATGCATGATACAGCTCGTTACGATCATTCTCCGTGTTCATAAATCAACTGCTGATTCATAGTTCTGATTCATGAGAAACTGTATTTGTTCCATTTAATTCCAGTAAAAGTTATTCGGTGTAGTGCTTTCACAATATCATTGATTTCAGAACTGCAAGTTTACTTCACTTCGCTATGACCTGCGGCGTCTTCACACAGAGACGAAACTTACTAGAGAAGTGTGTCATAATATAGCTCTGTAAATGTAAAGTACAAATACAAGCAGCTCTTTAAAATAATAAAGCAAATGTAGCCGTTTTTTCCTCTGGTGATTTGTATTTGTTATCATTGTACACTACTTAGCGTGTCCCCAAACATGGCCGTAGATTCCCATTCTCTATAAAAATGCAACTCAAGTCCGTGTCACTAACTCGAGTGCCCATCTCTAGTCACCAGCCCCTTGATTTAAAGGAACACTCCACTTTTTTTGGAAATAGGCTCATTTTCCAACTCCCCCCGATTTAATAAGTTGAGTTTTACCGTTTTGAAATCCATTCAGCCGTTCTCCTGTTCTGGCGATATCACTTTTAGCATAGCTTAGCATAGATCATTGAATCCTATTAGACCAATAGCATCACATTCAAAAATGACCAACGAGTTTCGATATTTGTCCTATTTAAAACTTGACTCTTCTGTAGTTATATCGTGTACTAAGACCGGTGGAAATGCAAAGCTTCAATTTTCTAGGCTGATAAGATTAGGAACTACACTCCCATTCGGCGTAATAGTCAAGGAAGTTTGCTGCCGTAATAAGGCTGAACCAGGAGCAGTAATACCACGCAGCACATGTGCAAATGCTAAACTAGCTGGGAACTCATTTCTGATATTACTGCGCCTGCTTCGGCCATATTACGGCAGCAAACTTCCTTGACTATTACGCCGGAATGGGAGTGTAGTTCCTAATCTTATCAGCCTAGAAACTCGCAGCTTTGCATTTCCCCCTGTCTTAGTACACGATATAACTACAGAAGAGTCAAGTTTTAAATACAACAAATATGGAAACTTGTTGGTCATTTTTGAATGCGATGCTATTGGTCTAATAGGATTCAATTATCTATGCTAAGCTATGCTAAAAGTGATATCGCCAGAACAGGAGAATGGCTGAATGGATTTCAAAACGGTGAAAATCAGAGTTGGAGAATGAGCCTATTTCCAAAAAAAAAGTGGAGTGTTCCTTTAAAACTTTGTAGAGCCAGCTTTTGCTTTAATTACAGCCATCAATCTTTTTGAATATCTGTACTACCTTGATTGGGAAATATTTGCCCATTTTTCCTTGCAGAATTGCTCAAGTTCAGTCAAATTCTGTGGTGAGCGGCAAAGGACTGCTCTCTTCACAGGTTTTCGATTAGGGCTCTGACTTTGCCACTCAAAGACATTCACCTTCTTATGCTTAAGCCATTTCGTTGTTGTTTTGGCACAGACTGACCAGACCTAGCCATAAAGCCTTGTAAGTCACTTTTGGCCTCCGGGTAGCTTCTCTTACCAATGTCCTCCTGCTCTGCCACTTTGGACGAATGGCTTGATCTAGGGAATGTGCTGGTGGTGCCATACGCTTTCCAGGTCTTAATGATTTTCTGAACAGTGCTCTGAGGGATAGCTAAAGCCTTTGAAATTTTTTGTAGCCTTTTCCTAACTTCCTAACTTTATTTATTTTATTATATGTAATGTGACAAAAGGTTAAGTTTTTCACAGGGTATGATGATTTTCTATAGACACTGCATACCCACAAGTGCAATGGACTGTTCCTAATTTTGTCTTTTCCATCTCAATCTGTAGAATCTGTTAATGCACTGTCACAATGCCAAAGCAACCTACTTATTCCAGCAAGACAAGTTCTACGATACAAGTCTAGACACGGGAGACAAATCCATCCAGTGTGGCCGCAAAGTGGATTGTTTGAAGCTCTGGTTAATGTGGAAAGCAATAGGAACACATGGCTTTTCAGAGCGAGTGGATAAGGCCTTTGCCCTCGCAAGGTATTTGATGCATCTGTTAGGCACTGATGTTGATTAATTTACTATCAGTTTTTTTAGTGTTGCATTTGGTTAAACACTATTGACTAATATCATTGAATGCATTTCAGTAAATTCTTAATATATACAGTACTGTTAAAAAGTTATGGGTTGGTGAAATATTATTACAGTTTAAAGTAGCTGTTTTCTGTTTGAATATATTTTAAAATTTAATTTATTCCTGTGATGACAAAGCTTTTCAGCATCATTACTCCAGTTTTCAGTGTCACATGATCCTTCAGAAATCATTCTGATATGCATATCTGTAATAGATTTTTCTATATGTTTTTAATTAGTAGAAAGTAAAAAAAACAGTATTTATTTGAAATATTAATCTTTTGTAACATTAAATAAAAGAATTCAATGTTACTGTATATATTATTTTATTTATTTGTACTTATTTTAATACCATATTATGTCTGCACCAGGTATTTAGTTGAAGAAATGGAGAAAAGGGACAATTTCAAGCTGGTCTGTAAGGTAAAGTGTTGCACTGTATATACAAACCTAAAACAGCATCCTTATGTTTATGTAAATATTATGCACGTTTATATATTTATATATGGCGTGTGCTTTCCAATAGGGGCATTTTGTGAACGTTTGCTTCTGGTATATTCCACCCAGTCTGAGAGGGAAGGAGAACAGTCCGGATTACCAGGAAAGGTTATCAAAGGTTGGTTTTGTTTAAATGTAGAACAAATAATACAGCCGAGACTTTACACAACCAGTCAAATGTTTTTGAACAGTACGTTTTTTAATGTTTTTAAAGAAGTCTCCAAGCCTGCAGTTATTTGATCCAAAGTACAGCAAAAAAGTAAAATTTTGAAACATTTTAATGAATTTAAAATAACTGTTTTCTATTTTATTATATCTTGAAATGTAATTTATTCCTTTGATTTCAAAGCTAATTTTTAAGCATCATCACTGTAATCACAAATATTCTGATTTGCTGCTCAATTTTTTTTTTCAATTTTTATTATGTTGAAAACAGCTGAGTATTTTTTTTCAGGTTTCTTTGATGAATAGAAAGTTCAGAAGAACAGCATTTATCTGAAATAGACATCTTTTGTAACATTATAAATGTCTTTATCATCACTTTTGATCAATTTAAAACATCCTTGCTAAATAAAAGTATTAATTTCTTTCCTCCCAAAAATATGGTAATATGGTTTTAATGGTATAGTGTATAATGATACAAAAGCTTTGTATTGCCGATAAATGCTTATCTTTGGATCTTTCTATTCTCTATATTTCTATATTTCTATTTCTCTTGAACAGCAAATCAGAATATTAGGATGATTTCTGAAGTATCATGTGACACTGAAGACTGGAGTAATGATGCTGAATATTTAGCTTTGATCACAGGAATAAATTACATTTTAAAATATATTCAAATAGAAAGCAGTAATTTTAAATAGTAAAAATATTTCACAATATTACCACTTAAATGCAGGCTTGGTAAGCAGAAGTGACTACTTTAAAAAACATTCAAAATCTTACAGTTCAAAAACTTGACTGCCAGTGTAATTATTCAGCTCTGAACTATTGCTCCTAATGTCATGCCCTATGTACGCCATCAGGTGGCGCCAGTCATCAAAGAGAAAATGATGAAGCGTGGCTCAATGATGGTGGGATACCAGCCCATGGACAAAAACGTCAACTTCTTCCGCATGGTTGTTGTTTCCCCACAGCTGACCACCAAGGACATGGATTTCTTCCTCGACGAGATTGAGAACTTAGGGAAGGACCTGTAGTTTGAATATCAATGATCTAAAATCAGTCTACCAATCTCATCCCGTCACTTATAAATTTGTGATTTTCTATTCACCTTTTTCTTCATCGCGGAAGTAAGCATATGGGTGAGACTTGAGCTGTAGGGAAATAACGAAAAAAATAACAACGTGCAGTAAACAGTTTGCACTACAAACCAGTGTGTTCATAATTAACATAATACATTAACATAATATGATAAGACACACCAGTTTGCAATATCAAGCCGCAAAATGAGCTGTTTCATACAGTTAAAAATAGCTGGACGTGGATGAGACCGGAAGCCACACCCATAATATTTCCAAATGGCCGCGGGAAGAAAATGACGATAGGTTGCTAAAATGTTGACTTATAAACAGAACACAATACTGACTTTAAAATAAAAGCATTTACAAAGGTCATAAAAGTGAATGAATCTCATAGATTCTGGCCCACATGATTATTAAATTCATTTGGAAAAACAACTTCAGGTTGTGCACTGCAGGGGCCTCCAGGACCAAGCTTGATGTGAAACTGTATGTCTGTAAACCCGATGTCAGCTAAACTAAATGTGAAAAATGATTCACAGGCTTAAAAGCATTTCTGATTGGCTAAAGCGTGGGCTGTTCCCCTTAACCCCCCCCCCCCCCCCCCTCTCTCTCTCTCTCTCTCTCTCTCTCTCTCTCTTTTCTCTCAAAGCCTAGGGCTGTCACAGAAACAGGTGTTTTTTTAAACAATTGTTTCAGGGATATCTGTTAATGGGGTGATTTTATGTGTGCTATTCAAAAATAGCTTTACATTTAAGTACGCCAAAGGTTTTTATTGTAGTGTCCATAATTTAAGGAGATTTTATAAATTAGATTGTGTCCAATTGTGACTGTCTTTATGTTTAACACATTGTCTGCTGCACAATGTTATTTTGCTTTAGTCTCCTTTATAATGGAGTCTCCCCCAAACTATAGGTCAATATACGGTATGAGCTGAAAGCTGTCTTTTGTTTGATCTTGTTAACGATGTAAAATGTTTTTTTTCGTTTCCAAATACCAAATAAAAGTCAACATTGCCATCTCAACATTTTATATGATGATAAAATAAATTCCCTTATTACGCTCGTGGATTTTATTTACACCGGAAGCGGCTTGTAATTTGTTGCCAGTGTGGTGGTCACGTGACGGACGCTCTCCCTAGAGAGCACTTCCGGTAACGTTTCCTGTGTTTGTAAACTGAAAAAAATTGTCCGACAAGAAAACATTGGGCTACTGTAAACGAAGAAGAGTAAGGTAAAACAAACGCGCTTAGCCCGCGGTACTGTTCTTATTGAATCTTCAGCAGCATGTGACAAAAGACTGAATATTTTAACAGCGTTGGAATATGAAGTTAAATAGACGGTGAACTCACGCCCTGTCGTGCTGCAGGATGAATGGAGGAGTTTACATTAGTAATGTATTCACAGTTCAGACTAAAGAAACATGAATTTCACTCAGATATTGAGATTATACATATCTGAATTCGTGCACTTTGTTACTTTTAACCCGTTCAGACCTGAATTCTGTTCAACAAACACAAATAATATGGCAGTGCTTTATCTCTTGTCTCAATGTAGCTATATAGAGATTTTATTATATGTATTGTAATATTATATGTGACTCTATACCACAAACCCAGTCTTAAGTAGCATGGGAGTATTTGTAGCAATAGCCAAAAATACATTCTATGGGTCAAAATTATAGATTTTTCTTAAATGCCTAAAATCATTAGGATATTAAATAAAGATCATGTTTCATGAACAAATTTTGTGAATTTCCTGCCGTAAATATATCAAAACTTAATTTTTGATAACTTTAAAGGCAGTTTTCTCAATATTTTCATTTTTTGCACCCTCAGATTCTAGATTTCCAAACAGTTGTATCTCGGCCAAATATTTTCCTATCCTAACAAACCATACATGGATGGAAAGCTATTTATTCAGCTTTCAGATAATGTATAAATCTTGATTTTAAAGAATTGCCCCTTATGACTGGTTTTGTGGTCCAGGGTCACATGTAATCATGCATTGCTAAATCATATATGTGACCCTGGACCACAAAACCAGTCATAAGGTTAAATTTTACAAAACTGAGATGTATACATCATATGAAAGCTCAATAAATAAGCTTTTTATTGATGTATGGTTTGTTAGGATAGGACAATATTTGGCCGAGATACATCTATTTGAAAATCTGGAATCTGAGGGTGCAAATAAATCAAAATACTGAGAAAATCACCTTTAAAGTTGTCCAAATTAAGTACTTAACAATGCATATTACTAATCAAAAATTACATTTTGATATATTTATAGTAGGAATTTTACAAAAAAATCTTCATGGAACATGATCTTTACTTAATTTCCTAATGATTTTTGGCATAAAAGAAAAATCAATAATTTTGATTATTGATACAATGTATTTTTGGCTGTTGCTACAAATATACCCCAGCGACTTAAGACTGGTTTTGTGGTCCAGGGTCACATATGTTTCAGTCATATATATGGTTATTTGTAATAATTATTTCATTCAAATTGGACATTGGATATTAACAGTAGTAATGTCCATGTAACTGTACACATGGAACTGATAAGTTAATAAAGACTAAATACATTTAATGCATTTTATAAAATTAGATTTAATAAAGCTAATGCTAAATTACTTTTATTTTAAATCAAGTTTTTTTTTTAAGTGAAAGGTGTAAATGTTAATAGTAGTTAAATTTAGATTATTCTTTTTTTATGAATTCCACGCAAATAAAGCTAAATAATTATGTATGTAAACACATCATTAAAAGATTTTCATGGCTCAAACCTACAACCCTTCAAATTATGTTGTATGTAATATTGACTATTACAGTCAAACCAAAGTTTATTCAAATACATTCAACATTTCTAACATTAATTACGTTTATTTGCTATAGTTTAAAAATGGTAATAAAATATTACAAGAACTCAGAATTCATCTTGATAATCACAAATAAATTACAGTCAAACCAAAATTTATTCAGACACCTTTAATATTTCTTACATTATCGGAGTTTATTCGCTGTAGTTTAGAAAATGGTAAAATATGACGAACTCAAAAGTTGAATAACTTTGATAGAAAGGGATGTCACTCACCACAACATGGTCAGGTCAAGTGTCAAAGTTCAGTTTTAATGGTTGTCCACTGTATGAAGATTTTTTGGGTATAATAATAGTTTACTTTATTTTGCCATCCTCACTTACATAAATGAATTACTGTATAGTGTCCTGCACTCAGTAGTAAAAAAAATATCCAAAATTAAATCTGGTGTCTGAATAATTTTTGGTTTGACTGTATACAAATCTGTGTAATTGTGATATCTTGTGCCGTGACATTAATATAATGACTAAAAAAAATAAATGATAATAATAAAAGTGAGTTGTAACAGTCACTGGGTCTGAGCGGGTTAACACTTGCTTTAATTTGCATGCATATATCATGGTTTCTATTAAAAACACCAAAGCAGTTTGATTTATTACCTATAATTAAATGAGTAATAATAGAGTGTATTACATAGATGCAGTTGAGTTGCTCTCGTAAAGCTTGTTTTCTTTGGCTTGGTTTGCAATCTGTTTGCCATGTGATAAGACTGATGTGATTTTATTTTCTATCTCCTGGAATTCATTTAACCTCAAGCACCCTGCTGGTTGCCAGATCCCCTCTTGAGCCAAACAAACAGAAATCACAATATACAATATTCACCCACTCACCTTGATCTAAATGTCTTTTCCATCATACTACGTCAATTGTCCAGCGGCTTCCGTGCCTCATTTTGTTCATTCGTGATTTATAGTTGTGTTTATCTGGATCTTTGAGAGTGAGTTAGTGAGTTAATAAGCGATGGAAGGAAAGAGGGTGGTTGAAATAAATCTGCTTTTAGTCCCAGAACCCGACCAGCCAAATCCAAAATCAACGGGGCATAAACGCTCGGATGTATTCCTACCATTTCAGCTTGACAGAACCGATGAGAATCCTCTCCACTCAGTTTCAGTTTTGACCTGGTTTGCTTCCAGATGTCTTTTAGGGACTCTTGACGCCAATCTGAAACCAAACTCGTATGGCTTAGAAACAGCCCTATAAGCCTACATAAACAAAGCCTTGGCGACACAGACACGGAAAATGTCTGATTCTACCGAACGAAATCCATGATTTGTCCACGGTTGACAACTTCTGTTAGTGGTGGGCTAGATGTGTGGCAACATCATAGACAGAGATGGATATTACCCTGGCTTTATATCCCCCCCTTCTGTTTCTAGGCTTGGGCCCCTGATGATTGGGGCTTGTGTGGTCTCTAAACACTCTCCCTGCCCCGAGCGAAGCTCTCTGTACCCCAACACACACACACACACACTCTCACCACCGCGATGTCGCACCTTTCCAACAGCTCAGTGCGAGATCACATGAAATGGGTCAGTGTGGTTTTTTTTTTCTCTTCTTCATTTGCATTTGTCCACGTTTGCTTATAAAAGAAGGCCTTGGTTTTCCTTTTGCTTGGCGTTTTTGTGTATTAACTCTTTGTATTTCACTTCCACAGCGTGAATTGACACAAAACGTGTACAGATTTGTTTACAAGTAATGGGGTGGATCTCACAAAAGGCTTTCAAGAACGTGTCTGGATCATATTTCTTCCCAAAATAATGTTTTACAATTTACACCAAGAAAATTAAGCGTTTTAGGGGCATTTAGGATTTTGTTGAAAATGTTCTTATTTCTTATTAAAATATATCTTTACATGATTATAGACTTTATTTAACTGCTGTAAACAGACAAATTACGCTTTTCAGTAATGAGAATGACTTTTGTGAATAATACGGTACTGTAAGTTGTGGTCATAATGCAAAAATCCTAATAACCTTTTTTTTTCAGCAAAATTATTGTTATTATAGAGTCAATAATTTTAATTGAAATTATTTTTATTAACATTATTGTCTTAGTTATCCTAAAATTCTTAGTTTATGCAAAAAAACTAATAATTTTACAGAATTTATAATTAATACTGATGCTACTACTAATAATTATTATATAATGATAATTATTATGAATTATGTATTTGTAGGATTATTAAGTCAACATTGTTAATAATGGCACAAGATATGACAATTACACGGGTTCATGTAACAGTCAATATTATTATTATTTTTATTTGTATAATTGACATGTTTTAAGGAAATTTAAGATGACAATGGCGAAAATAATAATATATATTATTATTGTTAAATGAATAATGATAATGATAATAATTATTATAAATGATGTATTTTAGAGTTATGTTAATAATAATATTTATATGAATTACGTATTTTAGGATTATTAAGTCAATGATAATTTAATGGCAATGTTAGTAATAATAATTATTATTAATAGTTCAAATTATTAATATATTTGATTATGTATTTTGGGATCATTAAGTCAACATTGTTAAAAATGGCACAAGATAGGACAATTACACGGGTTCATATAACAGTCAATATTTTTATTATTTTTATATGTATAATTTACATGTTTTAAGGAAATTTAAGTTGACAATGGCGAAAATAATATATGTTATTATTGTTAAATGAATAATGATAATAATTATTATAAATGATGTATTTTAGAGTTATGTTAATAATAATATTTATATGAATTACGTATTTTAGGATTATTAAATCAAGGATAATTTAATGGCAATGTTAGTAATACTTATTATTATTAATAATTAGAATTATTAATATTTAATTATGTATTTTGGGATCATTAGGACTATGTTAATTATATTAATATAAATTATGTATTTCAGGATCATTAAGTCAACAATGTTAATAATGGCACAAAACATAATTACATGTTCATATAAAAGTCTATTATTATTATTATTTGTATAATTTATATGTTTTAAGGATAATTTAAATAACAATGTTAGTAATAATAATATTAATAATAATAAGTATTAATAATAATACTTATTATTAATAATAATAATAATTATTAATATTATAAATGATGTATTTTAGGATCATTATAACTGTTTATTATATATATATGAATTATGTATTTCAGGATCATTAAGTCAACAATGTTAATAATGGCACAAAACATAATTATACATATAACAGTCAATATTATTATTTGTATACATTTGTTTTAAGAAAAAAAAAGAATAATGTTGTTAGTATTATTATTATTATTAATTATTAATTATTAATATTATAGATTTTGTATTTTAGGATCATCATGACCATGCATAAATTGTGTGTTTTTCAGGAACATTATGATGACAATGGTTATTATTAATATTTTAACTTTTTGGTAAAATATCCTGGGCATGTTCTCAACCAAACTTCACCAACTGTGGCCAGCTGTGGAATTAATTTGACAGATTGTGAAACTTAACACAGTCACTAACTGAGTCACATTTGTCAAATTTCAAGCTAAATTTCCAACCCATCAGATTAGTGATTTTGGCAAGCATTGTTAGTTTATTTTTTGAACAGATGTGTATGTTTGTGGTTTATTTTTCACAGGCTGGGTTGCTTGGCTGTGAAGCGGTGCTGTCTAGCATGGCACTCATGCAGGCCGGCTCCATGCCCAGCCATAAGAAGATGGGCTCTCATCTGGGCCAGGGACAGAGAGAAAACAATCACAGCCACAATCACAACCAGAACCACAACCAGGACACGCACAGCCAACACGGCCACATGGTGCTTCCCTCAGGAGTCAGCTGTCCACCACTGGTAAGAGACAAAGACATGATTTGTGTCAGGAAGAGAAAGAAAGAAAGTCATATTGGTTTGAAATAAATTTTTGGGATGAACTATTCATTTAAAAGTCCATTGAATTCTGTAGCTAAATGTCTTGGGTTCAATTCCCAGGGAATGCGTGAAATGATCAAATACAGCTGAAATCAAAAGTTTACTTACATCTTGCAGAATCTGCAAAATGTTAATGATTTGACCAAAATAAGAGGTTATAAGATGTTACTTTTTTATTTAGTACTGACCTGAATAAGATATTTCACATAAAAGACGTTTACATATAGTCCACAAGAGAAAATAATAGTTAAATTTATAAAAATTAAATTACCCTGTTTAAAAGTTTACATACCCTTGATTCTTAATACTGTGTTGTTACCTGAATGATCCACAGCTGTTTTATTTTTCACTTGTTTAGTAATAGTTGTTCATGAGTCCCTTGTTTGAACCGTTCTGAACCGTTAAACTGCCTGCTGTTCTTCAGAAAAATCCTTCAGGTCCTACAAATTCTTTGGTTGTTCAGCATTTTTGTGAATCTGAACCCTTTCCAACAATGACAGTATGATTGCAAGATTGCATGATATGCAACTATTACAGAAGGTTCAATTGCTCACTGATGCTTCAGAAGTAAAAACAATGGATTAAAACTTTTTGAATTAGATGATCAGGTTAAATTTGACTTATTTTGTCTTCTGCGGAGCATGTAACTATCTTCTCTAGCTTCTGAAGGGCAGTACTATATAAAAAATATGACATTTAGGCAAAATCAGACAAATGTACACATCTCTTTTTCTTCAAAAGTTTACACCCCTGGCTCTTAATGCATAGTTTTTCCTTCGGAAGCATCAGTGAGTGTTTGAACCTTCTGTAATAGTTGCATGAGTCCTTCAGTTGTCCTCAGTTTGAAAAGATGGATCTCAAAATCATAGTGTCATTGTTGGAAAGGGTTCAAATACACAAAAATGCTGAAAATCCAAAGAATCTGTGGGATCTGAAGGATTTTTCTGAGGAACAGCAGGCAGTTTATCTGTTCAGGACAAACAAGGGACTTATGAACAACTATCACTAAACAAAAAAACACAGCTGTGGATCATTCAGGTAACAACACTGGTGTATGTAAACTTTTGAACAGAGTCATTTTTATGAGTTCAACTATTATTGTCTCTTGTGGACTATATGTAAACATCTTTCATGTGAAACATCTTATTCAGGCCAGTACTAAATTAAAATAAAATGCTTTTTGTATGGTCCTTCTTATTTTGGTAAAATAAGTAACATTTTGCAGATTCCGCAAGGTGTATGTAAACTTTTGACGTCAACTGTATGTGTCTTGAATGCAAAGTGAAGGATGCATTAAAGGCATAGTTCACACAAAAATGAAAATTCTAGAGGCTTGATATATATTTTTAGAAATACTTCTAAAACTGTGCACTGATTTAAAATAATAATTAATCAAATAATTTCCATTGAACCTGATGACTTGTACGTGTTTTTAAACAGCTCATCCGCAAGGATGGAGATTTTCACTCGTCCAGGCTCTTGGATGAAAAAGACATGCAAGCCAGCCAGAACGTGCAGCCAAAGAAGAAGAACAGGAAGTCTGGACTTCCCACCAAAATGAGAGAAAAACCCCAGGCATGCGTTTAGTCTGTCTGCAGTATAGCCCTGCGAGTTTGCCTGTTTATTACATTTACACACTTCCGCTCGTATTCCGATCCTGACTGTATGCTCTTTTCTTCTGAAGGTGGAGATTCCCGACGTCAATGACGATAACTCACTCAGCTCTCAAGTGCAGAAGAATTTCATATGTGAGCACTGCTACAGTGCTTTCCGCAGTAGCTACCATCTCAAACGGCACATTCTCACCCATACGGGTACGCCATGAGCCTTTTCTGCTCTCACATCATCTTATGTTTCATGCAAAGAGATGCATGAAGTAAATCTGTGTATGTGCGTGTGTGTGTGTTTTAGGTGAAAAGCCATTCGGGTGTGATATGTGTGACATGAGGTTTATTCAGCGCTACCACCTGGAAAGACATAAGCGTGTTCACAGCGGTGAGAAGCCTTATCAATGTGACCGCTGCCAACAGGTGAGACATAAAAAAAAAAACACAGGCAGTTGTATTCACACAGAGATTGCTGTCTGCCATGCATAAATGTATAGGTATAGGCTATTTTAGCTGTTCTTAGTGAAGCAAAAGCTTAGAGGGATAGTTCACCCAAAAATTTAAATTCTGCCATTAATTACTCACCCTCATGTCGTTACAAACCTGTAAGGGCTTTGTTCATCTTCGGGACACAAATTAAGATATTTTTGATGAAATCCAAGAGCTTTCTGACCCTGCATAGACAGCAACGCAACTGACACGTTCAAGGCCCAGAAAGGTAGTAAGGACATGGTTAAAATACTCCATGTGACATTAGTAATTTTATGAAGCTACGAGAATACTTTTTATGCACGAAGAAAACAAAAATAACGACTTTATTCAACAGTTTCCTCTCTTCTGTGTCAATCTTCGACGTGTGTTCACAACAGTACCACAATGCATGTCACATGGACTATTTTAACAATGTACTTACTGCCGTTCTGGGCCTTGAACATGTCAGTTGCGTTGCTGTCTATACAGGGTCAAAAAGTTCTCGGATTTCATCAAAAATATCTTAATAATCTTAATTTGTGTTCTGAAGAGGTAAGAAGGTCCATGGGTTTTTAATGACATGCGGGTGAGTAATTCATGAGAGAATTTTCATTTTTGGCGGAACTATCCCTTTAATTGAATGCGTCAGGAAGCGATTTGATCATTAAAAGTGGTTATTTTGCCTGAATGGAGTGAAGTAGTTGAATGGGAGGAGTTAAAAAATATGACAGCTTGGTAATGTTAGCTATTTTATTTTAATTTTATATTTTTTTTTAATGACTAATAAACACTGATAACTAATACACTGTGCACAATCCACTAGAAATGTGAATGAACATTTTCAGTTTGCTTTCCATGTTGATAGTGCATGTTAATTTTGTCTTTATCTTAGGACTGCTGTCATGATGATAGCAGATTATTAACAAAATCTTAATGCATATACATTTTTATGAGTGCTTATGCTTGAATTATGCCAGAAAAGTTGACACAGTGTTGTTTTCAAGCTGTTAGGACAATTTAGCTGGCAAAAATTATGATCAGAATATGATTTGGTCTGCAATATGAAACTGGACTTATACACTATAGATTAAAAGTTTGAGGTCTATAAGATTTAAAAAAAAAAAAAAAAGAAAGAAATGTAATACTTTTATTCAACAAGGATGCAATAATTTGATCAGAACTGACAGTAAAGACATTTGTAATATTACAAAAAGAAATTGTTTCAAATAAATGATGTCAGATCACAAAATCCTGAAAAAATGTATCAGTTTTCACAAAAATATTGAGCTATTATTTTAACAATAATAACAAGAAGAAATGTTTCTTGAGCACCAAAACAGCATATCAGAATGAATTCTGAAGGAACATATGAGACTAAAGACTGAAGTAATGGCTGCTGAAAATACAGCTTTGGAAATATATTCAAATAGAAAACAGTTATTTTAAAATTTAGTAATATTTCACAATATTACTTTTTTACTGTATTTCTGACCAAATAAATGCAGCCTTGAACATTAACTTTAAAAATGGTGAATTTTACATTAAATACACAATGTAATTCATATACTCAAAAACATTGCAGAGGTATGTAACCAAACAATAAAAAAAAAAAAAAAAAAAAACTTTATAGGGTTAGTTCACCCAAAAATGACAGAATTGTCATTTTTGGGTAAACTATCCCTTTAAATGGCATGCAGGGTTTTTTGGGAAACTCACTGGGAAATTGGGAATCAGTGAATCAGTTCATTAAGAGCATGTCCAAAAGAACCATTTCATTTCAACCCGGGTGTCTTCTCTTGTCAAAAAAGAGACTAACTCCGAACCCCTTCTATCACACAGAACTTTTCCAGAACTGACCGGTTACTACGGCATCGACGTTTGTGTGCCGTGGGCATCCCTAAAGAGGAGAACCAGCCGTGCTGCGAGGGCCGGCCGTATTCTCAGGACCCCTCCCAGCACTCGGCGTCCTGGAGCCCACTGCAGACAAACAACAGCAGGCTGGCGGTGTGACAGCGTTCCGATCGCTCGCACAAACCACTTCCCAGCAAACGCAATGGACTCGCCAACATGACCTGACCGGGGGTCTGAGCCTGTAAAAACTGTTTAAAAACTTCAACACGTCCAGCTCGACCCCAGTGGACTCTTTTATACTGCTTAGACTCTGGGAAATAGCGTATTTTGTATTTTAGACGGTACTGTGATCAGCAGGCGCGGGTTAGTTGTGCGTTCAGTCCAGGCAATAATGACTTCTAGTAGTTTAGAATCGCTTCCTTTTGTAGTTCCCATTGCAGGACTGTAGATTGATGAGATTCTCAGTGTTACCATGCGTTCACATTTACCATTGCTTTGCGAAATCCAGTCATTTCATGGTCACATAAATTTGCTGCATAGATCAACAGAAAGCAACTTGGTTTTAAAGTGACGTGTGCTACATGCATTACTACACTAGACAATGGACCTTTTGCCCTTTTCAACAGATTTGGAGAAATTTAGCATTACATCACTTGCTCACCAGTAGATCCTCTGCAGTGAATGGGTGCCGTCAGAATAAGAGTCCAAACAGCTGATTAAAACAACACAATAATCCACAGGTAATCCACACAACTCCAGTCCATCAGTTAACATCTTGTGAAGTGAAAAGTGGCATGTTTATTAGAAACAAATCGATCAAGACGTTATCTTTAACCATTGCTTCCCAAGTCCTCCATCTATAATATTGCTTTCTCTAGTGAAAAAGTCATCTTGTCTGAGTCAGGTGAGAAATCTGCACAGATCAAGCACCATTTACAAGCAAAAACTGTTCTAAACAAATACGTTGGTGGATTTTGATGTGCGAGGACAACAGGGAATAGGCTTTTTGACTATAAAATGTGATATTACGGATTATGAGCTGAAACTTTGGTCAAAAGCGACAGTTTAAAGTTAGAAATGCCTTAATTCGCAAGACTTATTTGATGGACTGGAGTGGTGTGGATTATTGTGATGTTTTTATCAGCTGTTTGGACACTCATTCTAACGGCACCCATTCACTGTAGAGGATCCATTGGTGAGAAAGTGATGTAATGCTAAAATTTTTCTCACATGTTCCAAAAAAAAAAAAGTCTGGGATGGCCTGAAGGTGAGCAGATTTTCAGCAAATTTTCAACTATTCCTTCAAATACTGTGATAACAGCTTGTGGCCATTGACAGTTTTACACAGGCTTTTACGGTTTTAGCAGAAACATCTGGAACACCATCCATCCTCCATCCACATGAGAGCTTTTTTGTGGCATACATTATGGTGTCAAGCTTTTGAAGTTGGCCTTTCGGTCAACATGAACACTGCCTTTCGTCGGTGTTTGAGTATGAATGACGAATTTCGTCACAGTATGATGTGACTCATGCGGTAAGTCTGCTAGCATCAACGTTTCTCTTCTGAAGTCACTGAATTGACAAAGCCGAGCCAAGAATAACAAAGAAAACCTTTTAACAGGTTGTACAGTTCATAGAGACACAGATGTTTATATAAAACCGCTAGTTTTTCGTGGAGGTCTCGTTACGTTTCTTATCACGTAGACCTCGGCCCCTTGAACACGGACTACCGACTTCTGAGTTAATATATTTTTTCAGCATTTTAAATAATTTAAATAGAAACCGTAGTAGAATGTAGACTGCTGCCACTGTCTGCCGTAGCAGACTCACTGTATTTTTTTACGTGTACATTTGCATGTTCCTTTCCTTACGCATATACAGTAAAAGGACTGGTATTGTGTTTGTTTAAAATGGTGAGAAACATTTTGAAAAATGCTTTGATCCAATTCTTTGATATTTTTTATCTCTCTCAACTCAAAAGCTCAAGCAGCTCAGCTTTATTCTATCCTGTTAGACACCCATTTAGTGAGTCCTAGGACCTCAAGTTGACAATAAATTCTCTTTTCTAAAACAGGGGCTTCTGTTTTAATGTACTCCTTACAAGCTTATTTGTATTTATTTGTACTGTGTTTTTATGAACTGGTGTAGCATGGTAGTCTTCATCAGCACTAAGACTGTTTGCTTGACTTGATTAAAAAAACAAAAGTTATGATTACCAGACAGTACAGTGCCTTGCGAAAGTATTCATACCCCTTCATTTTTTGTGTTTTATGTTGCTGCCTTATGTTAAACTGCTTTAAATAACTTTTTCCCACATCAGACTATACTTGCATAAGTATTCATACCCTTAACTCAGTACTTTGCTTAAGCACCTTTATAGCCTCAAGTCTTTGTGTGTGATTCGACAAGCTTTGCTCATCAGTATTTGGCAGTTATCTGCCATTCTTCTCCTTAACTCTTCACCTCTCAAGCTGTGTCAGGTTGAATGGGGGTAGATGCACATTTTCAGGTTTCTCCAGAAATGTTTGATTGGGTTCAAGCCCAGGCTGTGGCTGGGCCACTCAAGGACATTCACGGAGTTATCTATAAACCACTCTTGTTGTGTGCTTATGGTCATTATCCTGCTGGTAGGTGAACCTTCTGCCCAGTCTGAGGTTCTGAATGCTCTGGACTATTTTGGTGCATTTTCTTCTACTCTGACGAGTCCCTCAGTCCCCACCCCTGAAAAACAGCCCCACAGGATGAGGCTGCTACCACCACACTTTACTGTTGAGATGGTACACTTGAGGTGATAAGCAGTGTCTGGTTTCCTTCAAACATGATGCTTGGAATTGAGGTTCATCAGACCAGAGAATCCTGTTTCTCACCGTCTGAGAGTCCTTTAGGTGCATTTTTGTAAATTCCGATTGTGTTTTCATTGTGTCTTCACTGAGCGGATTAAATCTTGCCACTCTGCCATAAAGCCCAGTTCGGTGGAGTGTTGCAGTGATGTTTGTTGTTCTGTAGATCTCTCATCTCTGCATATGATCATGAAGCTCAACTAGAGTGACCATCAGGTTCTTAGTCACCAGTCTAACCAAGGCCCTTCTCCATCAGTTGCTCAGTTTAGCCAGGAAGCCAGGTCTAGGAAGAGTCCTTGTTGTTTCAAACTTCTTCCATTAAAGGGTAAAGGAGACTACATGCTTCTGTGAACCTTCAATGCAGCAGATTTTTTTCTGAACTCTTCCCCAGATGTGTGGCTTAATTCAATCCTGTTTCCAAGCTCTACAGGCAGTTTGGTTTTTTACCTCAGCAATTGCTTTTTGCTGTGATATGCATTTTCAGCTGTTATATCTTATATTAAGATGTGTGTGCCTTTCCAAATCATATCCATTCAAATGAATTTGCCACAGGTCAACTTCTCTTGAAGTGTAGTAACATCTACAAGCAATATGAATGCTCCTGAGCTAAACTGCAAGTGTCCCAAATAAGGGTATGAATACTTATGCAATGGAATCGTTTAAGTTTTTTATTATTGCAAAGATGTTAAAAAACAGATGTTTTTGCTTTGCCATTATGGTGTTTGGAGTGTAGACTGATGTGGAAACAATAACTTAAAGCAGTTTAACATAAGGCAGTAACATAACAAAATGTAAAAAAAAAATGCAAAGCACTGTAAACGGATAAAATGTATACCTGCGAGTCACTTCTGCCAGATGTTTTAAAGATAGATTTCACCCAAAAATGAAAATTCTGTCAATAATTACACCCCCTCATGTCGTTTAAGACCTTTGTTTATCTGCAGAACACAAATTAAGATATTTTTAATAAAATCCAAAGCTTTCTGACCCTGCATAGACAGCAACACAACTGAAACACTCAAGACCCAGAAAGGTAGTAAAGACATTGATAAAATAGTCCTAACATCAGTGGTTCAACCGTAATTTTATGAATGCATCGTGGTTCTCTTGTGAACGTGCATCGATGACTGACACAGAAGAGAAGAAATTGTTAAAAAAGTCTTTATTTTTGTTTCCTTTGCACAAAAAGCATTCTCGTAGCTTTATAACATTACGGTTAAACCACTGATGTCACATGGACTTTTTTAACAATGTCCTTACTACCTTTCTGGGCCTTGAATGTGTTAGTTGAAGGCCCGGATCTCGATGGTGAACAAAGGTCTTACAGTACAGTAGAGTAATTAATGACAGAATTTTCATTTTAGGGTGAACTATTCCTTTAAATATAAACGGTCGGTTACACTACAGAGTAAAAGTGTGTGTTTGGTAAGATTTGACGCTGAATACAATTATTCATTTCTTTCCCTCCACTTATCCCAAAATTATAAATGTTAGTGCACATGCTTACCAGCAGGTGGCGTAATACACCAGCTTTCAACAGGTGTGCTAAACCATATAAAACAGATCGCATTTAAAGTCTTTTAAAATGATTTAGCGTAGTTGTTTTGGCGTTTTATTCTAGCTGTCATCATTCACTACCCTGCATTGCTAACATATATAAGCCTACATATACATAATGCTCTACATGCTGTATATTACACAGCATGTTTCCATATGAACCAGTAGAGTGCGCTGTGTTCTTTGACATGTAAATATATATATCTTTCTTTCTTTTTTAAGATTTAGTGAAGTTGTACTTATTTCTTAGCTCTATTTAACTCTATAAAATATAACTATAATGTACTTAAGCATAATTTTAACCCACAACTGAAGCGCGTTACCGTATGGAAATATTATTAATAAAGGGTACGACTTGTATGTATTGGAAAAAAAAAGAGTTTAATCCTGGCGAGCCGAGCTGATATTTCCAGCAGAAATGTAATGGAGTGAAACGTTCAAGGCAGCTCAAACCGCATTGCCAGCGAGGGAGAAAGAGTTAGACAAAGAGTCTGGCTTTGTGTTGCTTCAGAGAGGCCATAGCCCTCTCCTCTCTAGCCTGACTGCTGATCCTGATTTATAACACCCGTGGGCTGAGAGCACTTAACACACTCGCTCTTAAAGCCAAAGCGGACGAGAAGAGATTCTTAGACATGGCTGTGCAACGTTCGTACGATTCGAGACGCTCAAAACATTGCTTAAGGTACTAACATGCCCTCTTAGCACACAAATGCACGCATTGCGAGCAGAGCAGTATTATTCAAATATGTCCGAATGGCCTTATTTCACATGCAACCCTCCCCAAAAGACCATGCAGGGCCTAATTCACGTCAAATTGCATGTACAGCAGTATTTAATGTTTAATTCATAGATTAATCAAGCTTCTCTTATACGCCGCTGCAGCCATCTGTCATTCTGCTGACAGCGTACCTTTACGTGTTAATTAACGATGATATTTAACCAAGCAGAGGTGCGCAGTGGCCGTCAGCGAGGCAGCCATCTTCATTAAAATTTCAGGCTTCTCTGATACAGCTGCATACATGGGCTGCGGATTAATACAGTGGCCACAAAATGATGGAAGTGAAATATTAAAGTGTTGGGACTTCTTTAGAAGCGTGGTTAAACACACGAGCTGCTAACTGTCCTAAAAGCGTCCTAAAAGTGATCTTGAATTATTAGCATTAAGATGGATTTGCGTGTGTAAGTAGGGCTTTTCAGATTTTAGATTAGCGGAGGATCAATATGTGAGCCTGGACCACAAAACCATTCATAAGGGTCAAGTTTTTGAAATTTAGATTAATACTTCATCTTTTTATTGATGTATGGTTTGTTAGGATAGAACAGTATTTGGCTGCAGATACAACTATTTGAAAATCTGGAATCTGGGGTGCAAAAAAATCAAGTTATTGAGGAAATCACCTTTAAAGTTGTCCAAATTAAGTTCTTAGCAATGCATTACTAATAAAAAAAAATAAGTTTTCATATATTTAGAGTAGGAAATGTGCAAAATATCTTCATGGAACATGATCTTTACTTAATATCCTAATGATTTTTGGCATAAAAGAAAAATCTATAATTTTGACTCTATACAATGTATTGTTGGCTACTTATGACTGGTTTTGTGTTTCAGGGTCACAAATTGTTTTTTCAGTGAACCTAAGTTATTGTTGTTTCCCTCCAGTATTGAATATTTGGTTATATCCTATATTTATGTCCTTATGTTTAAGTTAACACTCACTTTCACTGTTCTTATGAAGAATTTTTTTTAAAGAAGCCTTGCGAACTGCATTTATTTGATGACAAATACAGTAAAATATTATTGCAATTCACGATTTCTATTTTCTATTTTAATATGTTTTAAAAAGTAATTTATTCCTGTGATGCAAAGCTGAATTTTTAGCATCCTTACTCACACGTGTCACATGATCCTTCAGAAATCATTTTAATAAGCTGATTTGCTGCTTAAGAAACATTTCTTCTTATTAACAGTGTAGAAAACATTTGTGCTGCTTAATATTTTTGTTGAAATGGTTCTTTTATGAATTTATAGTTTGAGAGAATATTTTTTTGAAACATAATTTTTGTAACATATTTTAACGTCACTTTAAATCAATGTAATGCTTTAATTAATAAAAGTATTATTATGTGACCCTGGACCACAAAACCAGTCATAAGGGTCAATTTTTTTTAATTCATACTTGGCTGAATAAATAAGCTTTCCATTGATGTATGGTTGGTTACGATAGGACAATATTTGGATGAGATTCAACTATTCGAAAATCTGGAATCTGATGGTGAAAACAAAATTAAAATATTGAGAACACCGCCTTTTAAGTTGTCCAAATGAAGTTCTTAGCAATGCATATTACTAATTAAAAATCAGGTTTTTATATATTTACAGTAGGAAATTTACAAAATCTCTTCATGGAACATGATTTTTGCTTAATATCCTAATGATTTTTGCTATAAAATAAAAAAATATATAATTTTGACTAATTGCTACAAATATACCCGTGCTATATTTATTTATTATTTTAATTTTTTTTTTTTTTTTACATTTTATTTTGGAAACTTTTATACATTTTGCACTTTTTAGTACTTTTTTTAGTTAGAGTTAGACAAATACAGCCTTCCTTGGAGCTGATGAAGATTAATTAACCAGCTTGACGTTTTTTTTTTTTTTTTTTTTGCCCATGTGTTCTCAAAAAGAATGACTGTCACCGACTGCTGACGGCAGGCCGGGGAATTCAGAACATATTCTTTGACCTACTTTTCTGTCCAAATAGTTCATGCATATTCATGTGAAAATTTCACTTTTATGTGCAACGGCACAATTAGTTTCCTTTCAGCACTTTTGCAGCCCTCACACAGAGCAAACAGGAAGTTGAGAAATGATAAATGACACCCTCATATTATTCTCTGACTGCCGTTGGGTTTAATGAAGGGAAAGAAATCACAGAGATACAGCATCTCCTGTGTTTTCTGCTGTATCAACATCAGAATGCCATCAAAAGATGCCATGAGGGATGACATTTTAGCACTAGTTAGGATCTAACCAGGTTTACACCACAGTCTGCAATTTAATATAAATAATTTTATATAACTGTGATGAAACCTGTTATCTGAACACACCTCAACTCTAAGGTTTGGGCTTGGAGCGATTTTCTTTTTAATATTTTTCTTTATTTATTTTTAGTAAGGATGCATTAAATTGATTACAGTAACAACAAGGACATTTATTATGTAACAAAATATTATTTTCATTTTATATATATATATATATATATATATATATATATATATATATATTACTTTCTATTAAACAAAGAAAATTCTGAAGGATCATGTGACACTGAAGACTGGAGTAATGGTGCAAAAAAAGATTTTAGGATTCTTTCTTTAATAGAAAGTTAAAAATAAATTTTAAATAACATAATAAAAATTATAAAAAATTAAAATACATTTAAAATAAAATATTTTATTACATAATACAGGTCCTTGCTGTTACTTTAATCAATTTATTGCATCCTTACTAAAAATAAATAAAAAACTAAATAAAAATAGGTAGAAAATTTACAAAATATCTTCATGGAACATGATCTTTGCTTAATATCCTAATGATTTTTGCCATAAAAGAAAAAATGATAATTTTGACCAACTGCTACAAATCTGTTTTTTTATTTTTAATATTTTTTTATGTTATTTAAAATAAATATTTTTATTTATTTGTTTATTTATTTTTAGTAAGGATGCATTAAATTGATTAAAGTAACAGCAAGGACGTCATTATGTACCAAAATATTTTTATTTGTAATAATTTTTATTATGTTATTTCAAATGTATTTTCACTTTCTATTAAACAAAGAATCTTGAAAAAAAAAATTCTGAAGGATTATATGACACTGAAGACCTGAGTACTGGTGCTAAAAATTCAGCTTTGCATCAGAGGAATAAATTACATTTTTAAATATATTCAAATTATAAACAGTTGTTTCAAAATTGAATAATATTTCTTTTTACTGTAAAATTATTTAATCAAATAAATGCAGCCTTGGTGAGCATAAAACTGTCTACAAACTTTTGAATAGTAGTAACTAGTTACTAATCTGACAAAATGCAAGACTTATTATAAAAAATGCTTAATCGTCATGTCAGTGCTAATTAAAACAATACATATGTTTTAAACAACAGTTGCAAAACGCCATTCATTTCCTGTCGCCATTGCTGTTATGTTTGAAGATTCCTTTGTCAAACCCCTTAAACTCTGTTTTACGAGGGAAACCCAAAGTGCCGGCTCAGTTGACCAATGCCTCATTGTCAAGATTTATCTCGCTCGAGAGTCATCCACATTCCTGATGACAGGACGAATGCCTCGGCGTCCTGCCGAGAGCGTTAAAATCACTCTCACGCTCAAGCACATTTCGCCTCGACAGATACATTAACATACACTGGCCCCGCGCTACCCCATCAATCTGCTCTTGTTGGGACCCACCATCGCTGCTTCAGGCCTCCCTGTAGAGAAGCCCACAGGCCTGACTCGGGCAGTGGTGGCCCTTTTTGAGTCAAGGGTCTGTTGATGATATAGTCTAGGTCACAGGAACCATCCAGGTGCCTCAATGAACAGTCAAACCAAAATTTATTCAGACACCTTCAAAATTTCTCACATTATCACAGTTTATTCGCTATAGTTTAGAGAGTTAAACTGTGTCCGAACAAATTCATCTTGATAATGTTAGATAACTTTGATAGAAAGGTTTGTAACAAATCATGGTCAAGTCAAAGTGTCAAATCAAATTTTGAAGAACAATGAAGAATGTTTGGGTATTATATGTCACAGTTTACTTTATTTTGCTATCTTCATTTACATAAGTGATCTATAGTGTCCTGCACCCACTACAAAAATATAAAAAAAATATATCTAGTGTCTGAGTAATTTGTGGTTTGACTGTACTTAAAACCTACAGTACTTTGAGTTTTCACTTAGTAAATTTCACAAAGCAAGCACAAGTAACATTGAATTAAACATGAAATGTTGTATTTCCTTATAAAACATACTCCAATGATCTGTTTTATTTACAACTAGGCGTTGAGTTTGAGTTTAATAGCTGTGTTATTTACTGTTTCTGCTCTTTATATCTCTAGCCAAGATCCTCAACCGCAAAACTACCGCGAAAGCTGCTCTGCTATATTTTTTGCAAATACCAGATTAATATGTAACCGGCCTCTCTAAACATGATATATCTTAGATGGCTACTTTCTTTGTGCTTAATGGGAATTCTTGAATTTATCACCATGATCTTTTGCAGAAGATCAAGTGTCTTCATGAACCTTGACAGTTTTTCTTCGATGCTGAATGATAAAGTTTTAGAAAAGGTCTGAACAAGTTGGGTTTTTAGTTTAAGACTTTACTCATTTGACATTTTGATGTAGATTAAATGATTTTCACCCTATTGACTTGTGATTTTCAAGTAATGGAGATATGGCTGTTGGAAATTCAGCTTTCCATCACAGGAATAAATTACATTTTAAAATCTATTCAAGTAGAAAACAGTTCTTTTAAATTGCAATAATTTTTAACAATATTGCCAATTTTGGTCAAATATATGCAGCCTTGGTCAGCAAAAAAAAAAATGATATTAAAAATATCACTAGCCAAGATCCTTAAAGGATTAGTTCACTCCTGAATTAAAACATCCTGATAATTTATTCACCCCTATGTCATCCAAGATATTAATGTCTTTCTTTCTTTGGTCGAAAAGAAATTAAGCTTTTTGAGGAAAACATTCCAGGATTTTTCTCCATATAGTGGACTTCAATGGGGATCAATGGGTTGAAGGTCAAAATTGTAGTTTCAACAACCTGGTCTCATGACGAAAACATACCTCTGCTAACTTTTTTGCATGGTGCAAAATACGTAGCGACATGTACGTATCAAATTGCGCTAAAAGAACGTTTTTTCCCTGGAACAGATGAACGTACATATGGTACATTTTATGTGACGTTGGTTTTGTAGGTGTCACTACAGTTCTGACTTTCCATGTCCATTGAGTGGCGCTATAACTCTAATGCCCCGTGATGTTTTAAAATAATGTACCATCTGCACTACACCTAAATCTACCCAATGGTATGAACAAAAGTGAATGTGATTTAAAAACGCAATCGCAAGCATGCCGTTTTAGCTTGTTTTTCTATCTCTCATCTTTCAGAGTCATGTTTTAAGGGATTCGTTCTCAAGGATAAGTCCAGTTCTGTGCAGGCTGAGCTACCAAGCAAGCTTGTTACATCCGAAAAGCGAAACATATAGAGCTGCAATCATAACTCTGTGTGAAAACCATTACAAGTGCTCGCTGTTTTACTGCCTCTAGTGTTCATTTCTGTTTGAAAATTCAGTGATATGTACTTACTGGTATGCGAAAAAGTTCCCAGAGGCACATTTTCGTCATGAGATCATGTATCATTTCAGTGCAACTTCAAAGGGCTTAACATGATCCCAACTGAGGAGTAATGGTCTTATCTAGCGAAACGATTGGTCATTTTATAAAAAAAATACAAATTTATATACTTTTTAACCACAAATGCTCATCTTGCACTAGCACTCATTGGAAAGGTTAGTCCTTCGCCTGTGTACTTTGATTCAAAAAGGTAAAACTCCATCTCAAGTTCTCCTCCAACTTCAAAATCATCAGACATCGTTGTTTTACCTTTTTTCCGTAAAGGGCGTTTGATTTTCTTTGCATGTTCACTTTCACTGGGTCGATACTTCCATCTGCATTACACATGACCTTTCCGTGACTAATATGTGAAGTTGTGGAAACATTTGTGGTTAAAAAGTATATAAATGTTCATTTTTTTACAAAATGACCAATTGTTTTGCTAGATAAGACCCTTATTCCTTGGCTGGGATCGTTTAGAGCCCTTTGAAGCTGCATTGAAACGCCACTCTGGACCTTCAACCCATTGATGTTCATTATATGGAGAAAAAGCCTGGAATGTTTTCCTCAAAAACCTGGATTCTGGAGTGAACTAATCCTTTAGCAACCCTAAACCTGCTATATTTCTTGCAAATACCAGATTAATACAACCAGCCTCTCTAAACCTGATATATATCTTCGGCAGCTACTTTTTCCCTGCGTGAAGTTGTGCTTAATGGGAATTCTTTAACTCATCGCCAGTATATCAAGTGTCTTTATGAGCTTCAACTCTTTATGAGTTTTGCTTCAATACTGAGTAAGACAAGACTGCTCCTTTGCCATTTTCATGTGGATTAAGTGATATTAAACTTTCCCCCTTTTGACTGCTGATTCGCATTTTTCTTTCGTTGCACAGGCGCTTTTTCTGCTCCCCAGTTGTGATTTGTTTATGAACTCTATAGAAAAATTGATTAAACTAATAAAGGTTTGAACATTCGCACCTCCCTGACCTTCCATAAACAGCTTGTGTCATTGTTTCCGCCACTGAGACGTTTACGACTCCTGTTTGTTCATAACGCATAGTGTGCAAGTATGCAATATGCCTCCAGCAGAGTTCACACTGCGACTGGCATGCTGGTGTGCATGTTAAAAAGCCCTAATGCGTCTCTTTAGATGTTATGCAATTACACGCGAGCATGGGAAGGCCTTTGTGCGCCTTCATTTCGTCCCACTGCAATTTTCCACCTGAACAGGCAAGGTGAGGCGAGAGGTGAGGTGGAGGTGCACGTCTTATGAATCCTTGAGCTTTTGACAGACGGCACCGGCCTTGCTATTTACCCTTAGAAATTTTCACGGGTCACGGCTGTTACAGGGGGTTCACGCACGCATCAGCCGCGCGACTGATGCACAGATAAAGGGGATAGATGGACGAGGGGGAAGCGTTTAGGGAGATGAGAGTACAGATAGACAGTAGGCCAAAGTGACTTTGACAGTGCGCTGCTATTGATCAGCTTTATGATACATTGATTTATACCAGACAGTTTCAAGTGCTTTGAAGAGATATGAGTCATATACATCCTCGCTAATCTCAGGGGCAGCAGGAGGGGACTATGGTTAAAAACCGTTTCTGATATGAGCAGACATCCTTATGATGTCTTAAGACTAAAGTCATGCGACGCGAATATCTGTGAGGAATAATGGTGGATGGGGAAATAAATGGCCGGGGAGCTGCTTTTGATAATTTCAAGGAAATTTCTAAGGGATACCGCGATGCGTTCTCATCTTTCAAAGGAGTAAGAGTTCGCGGGCGAGACACGCCCTCGCAAATACACACACGCAGACGCGCACGCAGATAGAGATCGAGTGAAGATTTATGTGACAGTGAACTAATTGCATGCTGCCATTTGTCTTTACAAACTGACATCCGATCCTTTCTCATGGTTTTTAACAATTATATCACAAGAAATATACTTACTGCAGACTATTAAATGGAATTATAAGCAAGTTAAAGCTCGAGTCCAACAAAAGACCGGAATTTGCTGTCGAATGTAAAAGGAAAGTGTTGCATGAGGTTAATAATTGCAATAAAACTCATTCAAATGAGACATCTTACTACGTGTTAGACAAGAAAGAAATGGCATTTTAAAGGGATAAAATGAAAAGTCTGCCATCATTTACTAAGACGTCATGTTGTTCCAAACCTGTATGGCTTTCTTTCTTCTTGAAAGAAGATATTTTGAATAACATTGAGATCCAAACATCATTTGATTTTTCAACATATTTTTTTGTTTGTTTCACAAAAGAAAGAATGTTAAGAGATGATGAAGAAAAAAGATTTTGAAGTCCAAAAAAATAAAATAAAAACTGAGATAAAGTCAGCCATAACAGTTTGGAACAACATTAGGTTGAATTTTCATTTTTGGATAAACTACTGTATCTCTTTAAGCCGTCAACCGCACATGTTCACTTTTTATGATGTACTTGAGTGAATTGTCTGGAGTTTAATGGGAATCACTGTGAATGTTGTTTCAGAAGAGGTAAAGGAAGTTGAAACATGTCGAGAGGTCGTTCATTGCCAATGTTGATTGTAAAAGGATCTTTCCTCATGGAAACAATACGTTGCAATGCAGAAGCCAATTTAAACACACAAGCTGTGTTTACAGCTTCCTCAGCGGTATTATTTCAATAGAGTATAACACTGTATAATTAATGCATTAGATGTGTTTGCTAAAGCAAGCGTCATTATTGCTCATACTTGCACACATTGTGCATTATTCAGCATATGCATTTATGCATTTGCAAGTTATTTAAACTATGCATTTTTTTCAATTCATGCATTTTGCAGGAATCGAACCCATGACTTGACCATGGTTTTGATAATATCATGCTCTACAGGAAGGCATTATTCATAAAACCTCAAATTATGTGGCTTGTTTCCAATGGCGTAGACATACAATTTTTGCCTGGTGAAAGATAAACAGTTGAAAAATCTTCTATAACCAATTATAACAACTGTTCAAAATCAATCAAGCAATCAAAATGTTGAGAAAACTGATAGTTAACTCAAAAGTTATTATTCTGTCATCATTCTGTGGAACACAAAATAAACTATTTTAGATAATTTTTAGTGGCTTTTGTCCATACAATTAAAGTCATTGGGGTCCAAAAAGATTGGACCCCATTGACTTCCATTGTATCGACTAAAAAAAAAACTAAAAAAAGAAAATTTTGAAAATATATCTTTTTGTGTTCCACAAAATACAGACCAATGTTGAAAAATGTTAAAAAAAAAAAAAAGAGGAAAAAAGTAAAAATCAAGTGGTATCCACCTTATTTTTCCTGTAAGAGTGAGTTTGTAAATTGAATGTGTCTGGCTTCCGTTGTCATTCACTTCCAGCTATTTTTAGCTGTACAAAAAACTTGTTTTGCTGCTTAATATCACACATTTGTGTGTCTTACAATATTATTTTAATGTATCATCTTAAAGTCTGCATGAACCGAAAGTTGGAAAATGATCAAAATTTGATTAAACATTACCAAGACAAAATTTTTTTCAGAGGATTAACTTGCACGGATTCATTAAAATACAATGCACACTAACAAAATAAATATTGTAAATTTTTATTACACCTGGACTTTAATTATGAACACATTGGTTTGTAGTGCAAACAGTTTTACCATTTACTGCACTTTGTTATTCTTCTCGTTATTTCCCTACAGCGGCGAATAAACCATAAATCTCGCACATTCACAGAAAACGGCTTACTTCCGCATTGAAAAATAAGGTGGATACTGGCATAATAGGTGAATTCTGCAAAATGAGGAAATCTGAGAAGGCAGCTTTTGCCTAAATGCCTCATTTATTAGAAAATCACACTGTGAGGATTTAACCATGAGAATTATCGCATATATGTGGTTATCAGTGGCAGGCCACAAATTTATCGTAACCAAACATCAACCCAACAGTAATGGGATACAGCGATGACAGTGGTGTTTATATTTCTGATGTGCGTTGATTGAGATGAATCGGCTAGTCAGATCGTCCGCATTTTTGCCTCTCGTATGAGATGTTTTCTTTGAGTGTCGGGTGTTGAAACAGGATATTATTTTGGAGTTGGAGAGTTGGATGTGAACACATTCCACAAAGAAACTGCAGCAGGCCTGTGTGAGTGAAAATGACTGCAGCTACAAATCATTCGCGCACTCTCTCTCTCTCTTTTTCTCTCCTCCTCCTCCTCTTGCTCTCATGACGTCAGGAATGTCGAGCACTCCCTGCTCCTTCCCTTGGGGAGAGGGTTTTACGATTGAAACCTGACACCGTTTCTGTGTCCCATAAGCAACAGAGCGGTAACTCACATCAAAGACAGCCAGCGTCGAATCACAGCACGGCCATAAATTCGCCTGTCGCTCACGGACCAATCAGAAGCGAGCATTAAATCAACTCTGTCACGCTGGCAGCCAATGGTGGGACGGCGGCGGTAAATCTGTCAGGCGAGCGTCTGTTAACGGGCGCTGTGGTGCAGATGGGGAATCCACTAGGGTGAGGGGGGAATGAAAGTATATATGAGAGAGAGAAAGAGAGAGAGATGGAAAGATGGAAGGAGGGAGGGGAAAAGCTGAGCACTTAAAGCTAAAGCGTGCAAAAATCTTGCTTTGGTTACTCAAAGATTCATTTCTGAAAGCCATAATGGTCGAAAATCAAAGTGTTTTGTAAGCGGTAAGCCGTGAAAACTCAAATGGAACGAGACCAAACATGACCACAAGAGAAAGCGAAGACGCGAACGAACGCGCGAAACAAAAACGTCATAAAGCTTAATTGCAACCACTGCTGTGTGACATTGAGTGTCTACAACAGAAGTGAAATACGGCCGCGTCTCACTCTACAATTACATCACTATCTTAATCACCGCCTCTGTCACGATTATTTCAGTTCACGACACTCATTATACACGTTCGGCCCATTTGAAATAGCTTGTCAGATGCAAACCTCAAACACTTTATACGATATGACATAAAAATGAGAACGAAACATGTCGGAGTGTGTGAAACAATGACCTGTGGGCCTTTCGCGTCGCTGCAAGCAAGGGTGCAGACCAGATGTTCTTACACACATGGACGTGAGCGGCTAAAAGAGCCAGTTTGTGTGCGAACGCGTGTGCGAGTGCAGATGTAACGCAGCAGGACGGACTCTTCGGGGATTTGAGTCTCGTTCTAAATCACAGCGAAGGGAAAGAAGGGCCTCCTCTCTTAAAATGTCAACAGGCTGCAGCTTATACTCCGCAAACATCTCCAGCTCAGATCGACGGCCCCCGTTTTCAACGGCGGACCACGGCCAAATTCGGTGACTAATGGCGCAGGCGAATCGAAAATAGAAATGTCTAAACAGGCTTGTGGACATATCCAACTGCCTGGCTGATAAATGTAGCGTGCCTTCGCTTGAATTTATGTGTTTTTAAACTCTCCGTCATGTGATATGAAAATAAGGTGTACTCTTACCCGCCGACACAGCCAGAGGAATAACATCTTAGGCTTTCCGAATGGCACGTTTGAAATCTCTTGAATAAATATTGTGCAATTATGAAATGAATACCAACAGGATTTGACTTTTAATGCACTAGATACCAGATTTATCTGAAGGATTTTTCACATCTGCAACATTGAAGACAAAGAGACAAATAACTGAAGTAAAATACTGCAAAGAAGATGTTATTTTTACACCGCATAGAATAGCTTGTTGAAATACTACTGGATCAGCAAAAGCTGTGGCATTGCTGTTGATTTTGGCCGTCTCTGCCTCCAAGGTGAAATGATTTTCTATTCGACGGGAATCCATAAACAGGCCCTGTGAGGGCGAGAGGCGCCATAAAACACATCAGGCAGTATGGGGGCGTTTCCGTCAGCGAACACTCGAGCCTGGGGACCGTGGCGATGCCGAGCGGCGCTCTTATCTCGGCCCGGTTGCGTCCGAATGCATTCGTGCATTGCACGTCCTCCGTTCCCAGTCATTTTCTATGGTCTTTTGATGAATTTGGCCTGTCTAAATTTGCCTGTTCTGAGAGCACGCCGTAATTTACCTACATTTATCGCGGGCGAGCTGTTTGCTCAGCTTCGGCCCTGAGCTGCATGCATGATTAATACGAAACACTGACGCTTTTGTGTCGCCCTCCCCCTCACCTGAGAATAGAAAATGACTCTGATTGCAATAAGCGTGCAGATTTTCCTGAAAAAGCATGAGTCTGGAATACTCATTCGGTGACATGCAGACTGTAAGCTTGCAGATGATGATAATTTATTGACTACTGCACCCGTTCACCACTACACACACACACAGAGGCAGCATCTATCAATTACAGGCCTCTAGTCCACACGCCTCTGACAATTTTACTGCGTGTTTTGTACAGCGTGTCAAGTCGCGCTGTTTCAGTCTATTATGCTCATTCCTCTATAATTAATATAAATTACCTTTTTGCCTTTTTACAGCCTGTGCCACTGTAATTAGTCGATGAAAGGCATTCATCGGCTGCCCGTAGGTGCTGCTGGAATATCCAGATGAAAGGCCGTGTGAGCGTCAGGCATGTTAGTTGGGCGTGGATGAAAACGGAGGTCAGATTTGACCTCATTTCTGCCTTGCTGGGGTCATACAAAAGTCTGATCTCAACACCTGCCCTTCCATCATCTTTTGTAACCTTGACTTACCTCTCGTATTCCACAAAGGGTAAAGAACATGCTATTCAAATCAGCTGCATCAATATAGTGATTGCTTCAGGTCATAAACAGGACCATTCACATATTGTTCCTGAGGGCAATGCACTTTTTCAGGTGTATTAGCATATGGTCAAGGTACATGTAATTTCTGCACTAAACTTTCTGTTTCAAACAGGTCTCTCATCAACTTGATAATCAAAGAGTGGCCTCAAAGAGTATTTGGACTCTTTTGAAACTTAAAACAGACTGAATTTTATGTTTAAATTTTATAGAAGAGATGAAATAATAATAATAATAATAATAATAATAATAATAATAATAATAATAATAATAATAATAATAATAATAATAATAATAATAGTAAATTACATGTCCGGCTGTTTGGGATGATTAAAACCAGTAAAACCAGTTTTGGTTGGTTGGTTGGTTGGTTTGACTAATAGATGCTGGTAAATAAACATTATGCTTCTCCACTGACAGACATTGAAATACAGTAGTGTATTCTGATGGTGTTTTTTGTTTGTTTGTTGTTTTGCAAGCAGCATAAAAATTGCAAACCCAATGATGTTCAGTTCCATCAATGGTTCTTGTGCATTAATTTCTTTAATATGCGTTAATGTACAAAAACACACCGTGAACACACACCATGACCAGTGTAGCTCCATTTCCAATTCCTAATGAATGACTCTTGTGTACCGACTTTTTATTAATGGATCAAAAACATTCACAGTGACCAGTGCAGTCCAATACCAAATGGATAACTCTAATGAGCTGGTTCTTTTTAGTGAATCAAAAACATACAGCACAGCGTAGTTCGATTCCCAGTCAGTTGACTCTTTTGAGCTAACTCTTAAGTGAATCAAAAACATACAGCACGGTCAGTAGTCTGATTCCCAATCAATTGACTCTTTTGAGTTAGCTCTTTGGTGAATCAAAAACATACAGCACGACCAGCGTAGTCCGATTCACAATCAATTTACACTTTTGAGCTAACTTTTTAGTGAATCAAAAACATAAAAATACAGCACGATCAGCGTAGTCCAATTCCCAATCAGTTGACTCTTTTGAGCTAATTCTGTAGTAAATCAAAAACATACAGTGCAACCAGTATTGTCTGATTCCGAGTGAATGAATCTTATGACTTGGTTGTTTTGATGCATCAAAAAATACAGCACAATCAGCGTAGTCCAATTCCCAATCAGTTGACTCTTTTGAGCTAGCTCTTTAGTGAATCAAACTCAAAAACATACAGCATGATCAGTGTAGTCGGATTCCTAATCAAATGACTCTTTTGAGCTAGCTCTTTAGTTAATCAAAAACATATAGCACGACCAGCGTAGTCTGATTCCCAATCAGTTGACTCTTTTGAGCTAGCTCTTTAGTGAACCAAGAAGATACAGTGTAACCAGTGTAGTTTGATTCTGAGTAAATGAATCTTATGAGTCGGTGGTTTTGATGACCAGAAAATACAGCACAATCAGCATAGTCTGATGCCATCTTAATTAACTCTTTTTACCCAGTTCTTTGAGTGAATCAAAAACATAGTGCAACCAGTGTAGTCTGATTCCAAGTGAATGAATCTTATGAGTCAGTTGTTTTGATGAATAAAAAAAAATACAGCATGATCAGCATAGTCCAATTCCCAATCAGTTGACTCTTTTGAGCTAATTCTGTAGTAAATCAAAAACATACATTGCAACCAGTGTAGTCTGATTCCGAGTGAATGAATCTTATAAGCCTGGTATTTTAAGTGAATCAAATACATGCAGCTCACAACTAACCGCAAGACTTAATTTAGTAAACCAGTCCTTTTTCATATGGTATATAGTTAAAAACACCATAGACATGATGACTTTTGTCTGTAGGCCTAGTATGAAATATGTGACCCTGGACCACAAAACCAGTCATAAGGTTAAATTTTACAAAACTGAGATATATACATCATATGAAAGCTCAATAAATAAGCTTTCTATTTATATATGGTTTGTTAGGATAGGACAATATTTGGCTGAGATACATCTATTTGAAAATCTGGAATCTGAGGGTGTAAAAAAATCAAGATGCTGAGAAAATCACCTATAAATTTGTCCAAATTAAGTTCTTAACAATGCATATTACTAAACAAAAATTACATTTTGATATATTTATAGTAGGAATTTTACAAAAAATCTTCATGGAACATGATCTTTACTTAATTTCCTAATGATTTTTGGCCTAAAAGAAAAATCAATAATTTTGACCCATGCAATGTATTTTTGGCTATTGCTACAAATATACCCCAGCGACTTAAGACTGGTTTTGTGGTCCAGGGTCACATATATTTCCACATTGTTTGTCAAAATGGAATTGCATTTGCCATTGAAATGCAGAATGCCAATGGATAGCTTTCTCCAGGTATTTCAGACCTCCTCAGCTCAAACAAACAGAGCAATGTTTTTATAGCACCACAGAGCTGCAGCGTTTGCACTTTTCAAGAAATTCAACACACTACTAGCTTACTGCTTGTCTCTGCATATTCAGCTCAAAAAAGGCCCACTTTACCTTTGAAGTTAGTTTACTGTTAACACAAAGACCCTTGGACATGTTCTCTCAGGCGTATGTTGATTACCCTTTGCTCTTTTTCCTTTATTGCGGGTGATAATATCTTAAAAACCTTGTTCCGCTGTCCTACAGCACTTTGCTTTATTCAATGGGAGCGTGTTGTACACTTCATAACGCACAGATGAACGAGACATTGAGGTTTTATCTGCGACTCTTACCCATCCGCTAATGAATCATAATGAATGACCTCATAATGAAAGAGCTACTTAACTCAATTGGTCAAATAAATTTCGAGCTGAAGGCTCTCATGCTTTGGAGATAAGACGGTAGCGCCCGCGAGCCTCTCTGAGACGGGGTTAGGGAACTCCCTCTGGGAGGGTGGGCCGCTCAGGGGCCAACGCCATGTTTCATTCTGCAAAAAAGCGCGCTTTGGGATATTAGCCGAGACAAAGGGAACTTTCCCAACTACTTTCATATGGATGCCAAAGCATTATTAAAGAGGAAGATAGCGAGGGATACGGAGGTGTGCTGAACCAGGGCCAAGGAAGTTCTCCGTCTGCAGCTGTTTGTGATGGAAGCAGACTGGCCTAAACAAGTCCTGTCCTAAACCTGTCTCTCATTACAACTGCATATCCCACATGGTGGTGAACTTTTGTAACCTGCAGTCAAAGCCGCTGAAGATCAGTTTCCATTCCAGCTTCTGCAGCCCTGCACAAATCAGGAGAATGGGTCTTAGTCAGGATAGAAGCCATATTTAGTTTTTTTTGTGTGAATGAAAACGAGGCTGTGAGGGACAGACGTAGAGTAAAACAATTCAAATGTGACTTTTCAACATCTTCAGACAGAATCTGGTGCTTAAAAGTGAATTTATTCACTCCTTAATTGATTTTAAATAACCTTTTTTCGTTTTTGTCAGCTTTTGATGCCATTTCTATCACAAAATATCAGTATTTATTAATTATTATGAAGTATTTACTTGATAATCTCTTAAACTCATTTGAATTTCTTCACCAAACCTGCTGGTTTTGTTGTGTGCCTAAAAAAAACGGGTGTCTGAATAGTTTAAAGCAGGGTTATTATTAGCATTTTTAACTAAAAACATAACTAAAACCATAAATACATTACCTGAAATAAAATAAACATCACCTGAAATAATATTAAATAAATTAAATAAAATTACAAAAATAACTACAAATTTGAAACAAAAAACTAAAAACTTTAAAAAATAAATAAATAAATAAAATACCAAAACACACAACCAAATAACTGAAATTAAAATAAAAACAGAACATAAAAATAAAATCTAATAAAAATGATTACATAAGCTATAATAGTATATTAATAATGCTAAAATATCGGTTTTAAAGAAGTAAACTGATTTATATT
>NC_133378.1:33343391-33404371 GCF_049309525.1 Garra rufa | reverse complement strand
GTATTAATTCAAAGTAAAGGATGCTTTCTAAATCATGTTCAATTTTTAATAATATTAATAATAATAAATTGCATTTTAATTTTTAATTGCATAAAATAATTGCATTTTCTCTCTCTTTTTTTTTTGGATGGCCTGCATGCTAAATACACCAAACTAAATACAGAAAAAAAAAAAAGTATTTTGGAAGGAAAACACTTCCAGGTTCCAGTTTCTCATCATTAGACACTTCCTCTATTCCCCCTACTCAGAAACAACAGAGAAGATGAGGAACGTCATGGCTGGATCGACTCCAGTGAGCTCAAACCACAAGCCCATCTTGAACGTCTACAGTAAAACTCTCTGCAGCACAAAGGAAAACAGCAGGCCCCATCACTGGGATCTCAGTTCTGAGAAGCAGAGACTTGGACCTGATATGGTCCAGTTCGATCCAGAATGTCCACCATCTGTAACAGCTGGATGTCCAGCCGGTTAAGAGTGAGAAACATTTGGAGAAGCTCCATCAAAAACAGGGCCTGAAATTCGGTTTTGAACGAGATTCAAAAATCACAAATTGGGCCCTACTTTGCCAGTGTTATCACATAGATTGACTAAACACAAAATCTCAGAGATGCCAAGACAACACACATTATTCCCAGACAGAGCATCTGGCCCACTGCGGATTTTCAATCCAGCATCAACAAACAAAGCAAACCCCCAACTTGAGTGCAAATGTTCGGCATCTTCCTCACAAACGCAAACAAACCTGCAGCTCAAAACATTTTGAGAGTAGGTGAGCTATGCTACTTGGTTGGAAGAGAATGAGACGTTTTTTAACCTACGTGACATTGGAAAACACAAGAGTGCTGAAAACACAGACGCACAGCCAAAGAAAATGATGACTTCGCTGTTCAGCTTCAAAATCTGTGATTTATTAGACTCACCTAAGCCTCTGTGAATTTTAAGAGAAATGGAATTTTGATCCCAGGCTCTCCAATAAGAAAAAGATATGGAAGTAAGAGATTAAAATGACTAGTTATGTTGCTGAAGACTGTTTCGAACCAGACAAAGGTCAAGTAACTATTTGTTCAAGAAAACAATTTGTTAGTCAGCAGGCTCATATTCAAAATTAATTAAATTAATTTTGATTTTGTTCACTTGGAATCCATCTGGAATGAGGAAAATGTGTCTAATATTTCTGTAAATGAATTCTTTTAATGCTTAAATCACAGTGGTGCAATTCCTGCTATAGTTTAAAATGCATGAATATAAATCTTTGAATTACTACTGTGTTTTTCTTTCTTTTTAATTGTACTATCACTGATATACTATTGTAACTGTTCATTTTTATTATTATATTTTGTTATTCAATTTAATTTTAGCAATTTTGCATTATTTTTTAAATACCTTTTTAAATAGTATTTTTGCACAATATTAAACTAAATGTTGTCTTGACAAATAATGTTGTTTTTTTCCCTAAGTGACAATGTTTTTTGTGGTTTTAGGTTTAAATAATATCCCTGATCCAGCATTGTCCCATATATCACATGTATATTAAAATGCTTGTACGTGAGCATTCTTCTTTGTGACAAAATATGGTAAGTCTAAATAATATGCATCGAAAAGGCCCATTTTTTCCTATTTGTTCTTTTCCACTCCAGTGATTTATTAAGAGGTTCATTTATTTGTATTTTTGTATTTTACCTGCCAAAGCGATAAATCAAATGAGGGGAAAAAATCACAAGGTTAATGGGAGAAATGCTTTCACACCTTTTAATCAGCTTCAGATGCGCTTCACACTGATCTAAAAGTGCCCTCTGGTGGCCGTTTGTACCACAATACTACAAGACAAAAATTGACCACTGCTAGAAATCAGATAGAAATCAGAACATCAGGTTTACTCTAACAAGATTTTGTAAAATCTAACAATAGATTTAGTTTTTTTCCATGAAAATATTGCAATAACGATCTTTGCTGTTAAATAGATATTTGTTAAAAGACCAAAGCAAGATACATCTTCTCAGTTCTTCTGATACATTTTTATGCTTTTTTCTAATAAACAAGAGTGGAATAGAACACCAATGACAGACCTTTGTAACATTCTCCAAACAAACCTTTCATTATTTACCATTTCAAAAATGTATCCATATTTCTGTAGTTCCTATTATGGTTATTGTAAGAAACATCTATTATTTTTTGAAGGCTAAATTAATTTATAATTGTACTCTAGTTATTTGTTTTACTATAGTTGCCATTATCACATTTGTAAGACTGACTTAACCATAATACACAGTAAACTACCAAGTTTATAAATGTTTTTACTAAATGCATTTGCTCTTCACTAGGATTCTGCACTTCTGTGATAATTGCAGCTACCCAAAACAATATATGTGACCCTGGGTCTGTTTGAAATAGCTAAATAAATTAGCTTTCGATTGATGTATGGTTTGTTAGGATAGGACAATATTTGGCCGAGATACAACTATTTGAAAATCTGGAATCTGAGGGTGCAAAGAAGAAAAAAATCTAAATACTGAGAAAATTGCTTTTAAAATTGTCCAAATGAAGTTCTTAGCAATGCATATTACTCATCATAAAATAAGTTTTGATATATTTATGGTAGGAAATTTACAAAAGATCTTCATGGAACATGATCTTTACTTAATTTCCTAATGATTTTGGCCAAGATACAACTATTTGAAAATCTGGAATCTGAGGGTGCAAAGAAAAAAAAACTAAATACTGAGAAAATCGCTTTTAAAGTTGTCCAAATGAAGTTCTCAGCAATGCATATTACTCATCATAAAATAAGTTTTGATATATTTATGGTAGGAAATTTACAAAAGATCTTCATGGAACATAATTTATACTTAATTTCCCAATGATTTTTGGCATAAACTAAAAACTATTGTCCTATTTTAATACTTTTGCTTTGATACAACTTGTATTGTAAAAAGTGCTGTATAAATAATAAATAATCTTGATAAATAAAAAAAAAATCGATAATTTTGACCCATACCATATATTTTTTGGCTATTCTACTTTTTTGTGGTCCAGGGCCACATATTTACTGTTTTCTATGGCTGTGTCATAGGAAAGAGTCTTTAGAAGATACAGAGACGAATAGACATTTGTGTATAATATTTAAATATAAATCAGATATTATTTAAATACAGGTTCTATTGATTTCAACATATATATATATATATATATATATATATATATATATATATATTTTTTTTTTTTTTTAAGCGCTTGTCAGCGCCCTCTGGTGCCCGTCAAACACCCGCTTTTTGTTGTGTCTGATCTGATTCACATTTCTCCCTTAATATTTACATGAAGCAGCGAATATATTTCTGTCGTGTGCTTAAAATTTTTTTTCTTTCAGCTAAAACAAAACCTGACCATAGCACTGTCCAATAAAATAAATATAGCCTAACCGCATGGTACAAAAAATAAATAAATAATTAACATAATTCGTTTCCATATATTAACCTATTTAATGACAACATTTTTTTTACAGATACTGATAAAAGAGGAAATAATATCACAATAATTTATCTTATTCAATTTTTTTTATTCTGTTTATCTATTCTCATACATTTAACAAATGTATTTGATGTAAATGTATCACATTAAGATATGTTTATGATTATTTTACTTACATTACAGATTTGAATAAATGCATGAGTTATTGTGAACAAACGTTGAATAGATGCCAGAATTACTAACATCAAATGAAAATAGGAGCACATTACATCCACTGTGGCTATTTACAGGAGTGAACATGCCCTTAAGTACCCAATCTGTCTTCATTCACAAGCTCATAACTCTGTATAGAGCGCCGTTTGGCCTCTGTCCCACCGGTGCCAACTCTGATATAGTAACAGACGTTTGTCAGCGCTCCAATCATCACACTGCCAGAGAATCTTACTAGTACTTCACGTAACATTTTAGCAGTTTGTTGAAACCTCATAGGTCTAAGCTGATGGCGAAAGCCACATTATGCAAAATGCAAGTCCTACTCAGAAGGCCAGAGGGCAGTCAGCCTACAGCAGAGAGCACATCACATGCACACTAACCACAACCAGAGCAGCAGCCGGCTGACGAGACAAAAAAAAAAAAACCTTCCAGTGACACCATATAGTTTTAGACATAATGTAAACAAACATTTATGAAAGTCATGTCATTGAAAAGAAAATCAAACTAAGTGGTATTTATTTTAAAAAGCATTCTGCACAAGCAGGATTTCCACGCACAACAAAACTATGGTTGTTAAATATTAAACTATAACAGAAATGCTTAATCAAAATGAAGCATTTAGGCTCTTTTTGGCTGTATAGCTAAAACCCACTCATACTTAATATGATAAACGACATCTGAGATTATTTTTCTAGTACAGGGGTTTTCAAACTGGGGTCCATAAGGACCACAAGGGGATGCTAGGGGGTCTGCAATAAATGTTTGGGGGGGAAAAGTAGGCTAAAAGACAGAAATGTATCAAAGTTGACATTATTAGTGTTTAATTCTGGTCAGAAAATCCAGAGAATCATGACTAATCAGAATTAAGTACTGACAACCATGTTTTAACAGTGATAAATAAAAAGAAATCAATTAGAAAGTATGTTTACCTTTACATTATTTCTTCTGACGAGTACAATTAGTGATAATAAAGCTCTTTATAAAACAATTAGGTGTTTATTACTCATCACGCTAACGTTAAATATGTTTTACACACTACAGCGTCTCTAAACATGTTAATAGTTTAAAATATAACTATATCTAATTTCATAGTTTAGCAAAAAAGTGGATATTCGCATTTGTGCCCTTTGTAAACAAAAAGTTTGAAAAAACCCTGTGTTAGGACACCTGTGCGAACCAGAGGCGATCTTTTTTTCACTAGAAATGATTTCGTATAATTTAGCATTATTTATTTAACTTGGTTTCATATTTTGCCATCTAACGCAATCACATTTATATACTTAAAATTAACATTACCCCACAACACAGCAAAAATGTTAAAAACGATATACACTCACATAAAGACGAGAGGACCAAAGTTGTTTGCTGGATGTGTGCGACCTTTCCTCGTCAGGACGCCATGTTGAATCACATGACTGATTGATAACTACCTGTGACGATTTAGAATCGTTAGTGACTCGAATCTTTGAATCTAATCGTTTTAAAAACTATTTAAAAAATTGATTTATTCGTAAACTGATTCGTTACGCGAAATGAGTCATTGAATCATTTAGTCGAAGGAGTCGATCTCAAAGAGTCATAATAGTATTTGTGCAAACATGCGTGTAGTTTACACAAAATGAAAGTTTGACGATTAAATTTCCATTAAATATGTTAATGGCGCAGCAAATAAGGTAAATCCAAACGGTCACACATCTGAGCTTTTAAACACACAATGTTAAACACACAATAAAATACAACATTTAAAACTGTATGTATTCAGGGGATAATAGAATTCTGTATCTTTAGCTATGCTAAATCATGAGTGTTTTTTTTTTTTTTTTTTTTGTCACCCAATACCAATTATAATACTAAATTGCTAAAACTTGGCACTTAAATAGTTATTTTGGGTAACTGGTCTTAGAAGTGATAATTAAAAAAAAAAATTGAGAGTATGATATTATGAGATCAATATTTTGCAACTGAATCATGAGTGTATTAAATTTTTTCATGGTTTCTATGAAGATATACATTAAAGTCTTGGATACTATCATAAGTATTATGCATTGCATAAACATATGTGACCATGGACCGCAAAACCAGTCTTAAATAGCAAAGGTATATTTATAGCAATAGCCAAAAATACATTGTATGGGTCAACATGATCGATTTTTCTTTTATGCCAAAAATCATTAGGATATTAAGTAAGGATTATGTTCCATGAATATATTTTAATTTCTTACCATAAATATATTATGTAATTTGTGATTAGTAATATGCTTATCTGAAAACTTAATTTGCACAACTGGTGATTTTTTCAATATTGTGATTTTTTTGCACCCTCACATTCCAGATTTTCAAAGAGTTGTATCTCAGTCGAATATCGGAAAGCTTATTTAATCAGCTTTCAGATAATGTATAAATATTTCAAAATTCAAAATTGACCCTTATGATTGGTTTTGTGCTCCAGTGTCACAACTTTAAAATCTCTGTGACAACTTGCCCCATAACCTTGATGCAGATTTTTAACCCTTTGGATAATATCCGGTTTAGTTTGGAGGACAAACAATTTGCAATACTGTATTTTTAAAATCAAAATCCTCATACATACCCTCATACAAGTTAAAAAAGGATTAGATTCAATAGAATTAAATTTAAAAATAAATGAAAAATCTCAGATCTTCAATGCAAGTTCTGCATTTTCTCTCAAAGACCAAATCTTCTTGTCCCTGAACATAAGGCCTCTGGCCCCCTGCAGAGCCGGTGGACTCAAAAAGTCCCTCCTTACCTGGATTTATGATGAGGAACCCCAAACAGCAGGAGGTTTCAGAAGCAGCAGTCCAGCGGTCGGCGGAGGCTCCAGCAGGGCAGTAAGTGAACCCAGCAGTGCCACTGTTGTTTCCTGCCACCCCTCCAGCCCCCTTCATCTCCCTCCACCGGGCAGCACACACAGGAAATGTCTTTTCTGTTCCTCTTAAAGACAAGCTTCTGGTGACCTTGCTGTTGCCAAAGTAACACATCTGCGCTGCATTTTCACATAGTTTCGCATCCCATTTAAAAGCATTTTTTGGGGTTCTAAAGAGCATTTTGAATTGTTTGTGATGGGACTCTGCCAGTATTTTTATTGGCAGTAAATACCTAATTTTGTCAAACCAGCTAAATGCATTTTGTAATCGACTATGACTTTTTTTTCAAGATATTTTTCTTTCCGTGAGAAGCTAAACGTCAGCGCTACAGTCAGTATCATCAGAGGAACAGACTGAGTTTCTTTCTCCATGTGTTTGTTAAACATTTGGACGCTGTTCCCTCTCCATTTGATGTGAGTGTCTCTATAGAAGGCTAAAGGAAACCAGGTGCGGACAAGCTGAACTCGAGAGGTCAGGAGTGGAAACATGCAACACAAATTTTTATGCACTGTTTTCACTCACAGTCTTCTAAGAATTGCTAATCAAATGCAGCATGCTGAGCCGGTTCATAACACTTCGCTAAACCAGCAACACATCTGCTCTCCCAACAAACAAACAGAAAGCTTAGTGGAAGATAAATCATTTGTGGAAAAGATCTAGCTGTCAAGACAGGCGAGATGGGAGTGTGATTTGAGGAGAGAGAGAGAGAGAGAGAGAGAGGGAGAGAGAGAGAGAGAGAGAGAGAGAGAGAGAGAGAGAGAGAGAGAGAGAGAGAGAGAGAGAGAGAGAAAGAAAGGGAAGAGCCAGACAGAGATGTCGTCTGCTGGAGAGACCATTTGCTCAATCCTCTCATAATTCCTGGATTTTTGCAAGGCCGTTCTGGTTGTATTGCAGAACAAATGGGAAAGAGCTTTCTGGGAAGGTCTTACTATTTTTGAAACAATCAGAATGTTTTTGTGTTGAGTGCATACGTTTGCATGCCCCTTTTATTCACTAAAAAAATATAATTGCATATATATATATATATATATGCAATTATATTTTTTTAGGATTAACCCTAATTCTTTGTTAGGTAATTATTATTATTTGTTAATTTATATGTTATCAGTTAGTCATTTAATACATTTTTTAAGATTTATTTAATTGTGAATGCTCTTTTTTTATATTACTGTTAAAGGTAAAAACTGAAATTATTTGATAACACCATTAAATTAAATCTTTAAATGTAAAAAATAATATTAATTTTTCATACTTTATATATTCACATAAATATATTTTTTTATTTAAATTATTTATTTTATTATAATGAATGTTTTTAGATATTTATGGTACTCAGCTAAAATATGTATTTTCTAATTTAGTCCTGTCTTTTAGATATTTGATGTTCAACTAAAATAATAATAATACAAATGTAATAATTAAAACATATTAATATATATATATATATATATATTTTTTTTTTTTTTTTAAATAAAAAATAATAATAATTTACGCCAATAATCTTTTTAACAAATGTGACCCTGGTAAAATTCTTTAATTGAGATTTGAGAAATTGAGAAAACTGAATAAATAAGCTTTCCATTGATTTATGGTTTGTTAGGATAGGACAATATTTGACCAAGATACAACTATTTAAATTTCTGGAATCTGTGGATGCAAAAAAAATCTAAATATTGGGAAAATAATCCAAGTTGTCCAAATAAAGTTCTCAGCAATGCATATTACTAATCAAAAATTAAGCTTTGATATATTTACAGTAGGAAATTTACAAAATATCTTCATGGAACACTTATTTAATATCCTAATGATTTTTGGCATATAAGATCATTTTGATATTTTTTATTATTTTTTATATAGTTTTTTTAAATGTAGTCCTGTATTTTAGATATTTAGATTTTCCACAAAAATAAATAAATAAATAAAAATTTTACGCAATGTTTACATCCCCTTGTTTCTTATAGTTGTTGAGAATCAGTGAATGTTCGCACTTTTTTGGGGTGAGTACGATTTTTAAAACAATTTTATCTCTTTTGCTCTCCATGGTTGCAATTATTTGTTCAAAAAATACATGAAAAATAGTAATATAGTGAAATATTATTACAATTTTAAATATCTGCTTTCTATTTTAATATGTTTGAAAATGTAATTTATTCCTGTGATACAAAGCTGAATTTTCAGCATCATTACTCCAGTCTTCAGTGTCACATGATCCTTCAGAAATCATTCTAATTTGCTGTTCAAGAAACATTATTATTATTATCAAAGTTTTGGATTTAAAAAAATATATATAATTTTGTGGAAAAACCTCTTTTTAGGATTCTTTGATGAGTAAAACAGCATTTATTTGAAATAGAAATCTGTTTAACATAATACATGTATTTAGCATCACCTTTGATGGTAATTTAAATTTAAAGAGCCCTTGCTGAGTAAAAGTATTAATTTCTTCACAAAATAAAATATTTTAAACGTGATCCTGGACCACAAAACCAGTCTTAAGTATTCATAGCAATAGCCAAAAAATACATTGTACGGTTTAAAATGATCATTTTTTCTTTTATGCCAAAAATCATTAGGATGTTAAGTAAAGATCATGTTTCATGAAGATATTTTGTAAATTTCCTACCGTAAATATATCAAAACTTAATTTTTGATTAGTAATATGCATGGCTAAGAACTTTATTTGGAGAACTTTAACAACCTGTGATTTTATTTATATTTTAATTTTTTGCACCCTCAGATTTCAGATTTTCAAATAGTTGTGTCTCAGCCAAATATTGTCCTATACTATTAATAGAAAGCTTATTTATTCAGCTTATGTATGAATTTCAATTTCAAAATGGACCCTTATGACTGGTTTTGTGGTCCAGGGTGACATATATATTTATAATATGGAGATTAAACCATGTGATATTCATATACTACTTCAACAGCACTCTTCTAATGCCCTAACTGGATTTACTTTTAATTTACTTTTTCACATCTTTTGAACTCCAAATTCCTCCATCGGATTTATGCGTCAAATCAGATCAGGTTGTTTATGAAATTATTTTGCATAGCATGCCTGTTCTAAAAGCCAGGGGATTTCACAGAGATTCAACAGAGGAATCCCTGTCTCAAAGATCAGCTCTCTCTTGAAAGCCCTATCAGTCATCCTCTGACACTTTACGATTGAGATGCATGTGATGGGCCGGCGTTTCCATCGGACAGATGTGCCCGCAGCCCCTTTAGTCAGCCAGCTGGGCCGTCCTGCACATGGCTGGGCCGTTCTTGCAGTTGGATCACAGAGCCCTCTGTTTTCAACCGCTGCCAGATAACACAGGGTCCTCTGGGGATGCCGTAACTCTAGAGGCTCCATTGTGCCATGTCACGCTGCCTGTACTCTAGTCGGCGCGGAACAGCGCGCTGTCAGTTAAAATGAGTGGCCGCGGGCCAGCGTCTGAACGTGTCTGTCCTGAATGTGAGTGGATTAGCACTCTCCACATCCAGCTCAGCCAGGAAACTCAAGAAGACTTTTAAAGCGAAATGGGCGCCGATAAGTCGCCATCATAAATTTAAGGTCACATGCTGACTAAAAACAACCCAAGTAATGCAAAGTGGGCTTCCTAGCCCGGGGCATGATGGGATGCAGGAAAGGCCAGCAGGTGGGCACTTTTGGCTGACCTTTCATTCTGTAAAGCTGCCTCGCGGGTGAAGAAACCACGGATGGATGTGACTGTCATCTAAGAAAACAAGATCAAAATTTTATATATAAATAGATGGTAACACTTTCCTATATAATGCATTGTAAAAGTACTTTAATGCATTAGTTCTTTTGTAATGCACCTTATAATGCATGATTATTATGCATAATGCCACTAATTAACACATTATAATACATTATCTATTCATTGTTACGGCTTTAGGGAGTATAATGCATTAAAACGCACAACAAACAACTAATTTCAGATGTAACAAGGGGTCTATATGAAAACTATATGTGACCCTGGACCACAAAACCAGTCTTAAGTCGCTGGGGTATATTTGTAGCAATAGCCAAAAATACATTGTATGGGTCAAAATTATTGATTTTTCTTTTATGTCAAAAATCATTAGGAAATTAAGTAAAGATCATGTTACATTAAGATTTTTTGTAAAATTCCTACTGTAAACCTATCAAAATGTAATTTTTTATTAGTAATATGCATTGTTAAGAACTTAATTTGGACAACTTTAAAGGTGATTTTCTCAGTATTTTGATTTTTTTGCACCCTCAGATTCCAGATTTTCAAATAGATGTATCTCGGCCAAATATTGTCATATCCTAACAAACCATACATCAATAGAAAGCTTATTTATTGAGCTTTCATATGATGTATATATCTCAAAAATCTTTAACCTTATGACTGGTTTTGTGGTCCAGGGTCACATATTCATTTGATTTATATTATAAATATAGAGAGAGAAAAATATTTTATATAAATTAACAGCATTTTAAAAATGTATACACTGATCTGTAACTGAACAAACATATATATACAATAAACAAATATATATATATATATATATATATATACAGATAGAAGTGCAGATAATTATATAAAACCTGAATATATAAATGTAACTGTGAATTATAACCACTTTTTCATAATTCACATTTTACATTTATAACTATATATTCTGATTTACATCTACATATTCATGATTTACATTTATATATTAAGATTTTTAATATATTTTTAAAAGATTTTTAATATATATTCTGATTTACTTCTATATATTCTAGTTAGACAGATAATATCTTAAAATAAAAAGCAGTATATTGTTTCAAAAGATAGATATTAAATATTTATTAATATCTTAAAATATAAAGCAGTATATTATTTCGATAGATAGATAGATAGATAGATAGATAAATAGATAGAAATATTTATTAATATCTTAAAATTTTTAAACAGTATGTGTGTGTTCTTTATGTTTATATATAATAAATAAATACATTTATAACTTTAAACATCAAAAGCCAATCAGAGTAACGTATTATAATGTATTATATGATCCTGTGAATAATTCTGACAACATTTTTCATCCTTTATATTCTTTTTCTATTCATTGTTAGTTTTAGAAAGTACAATGCATTAAAATAAAAATGCATATACTTTTGAAAACACATGCATTATAACGTACATTCTGAATACATTCATATAGGCTACAAAGAAAAGTGTTACCAAAAATATGTTTAAAAAATCTAAATGTTGACAGATTGTGGTAGGAACTTGCGTAGTTATACTGATCTACATGCTCAGAATCGATTCTGATAGCCGTGTGCCAACTCAAAGGTGTTTAATTGCTTCCCTCCAACACGGTGAATACACACAAGTGTGTAATTTCAGAGCAGAAGTGAGACGGTTACGGAGATGAACTGTGCAGTTAGTTCCAACTGCACTGTGATCAGTTTAGGCCCATGCAAGCACTAAATAACAGTCATCAGAGAAATCCGGGGCAATACTACTAAGCGAAAAGCAATTGAAACCTACATTTAGAAGTGAATTTGGTCTACTATGATGAGGCTATATCAGCAGTGTGGTCAATTTTTATGCTGGAGGAGGTCAGCCGCAACACATTTGCAGATGGGCGTTATATAAATCATAGAAAGAAATATATAAATGCGGATGTGTAATTGCAGGGCCGGTGCGATTCTGGTGTAAGAATAATTCCATGTAGTTTAAAGGCTTGGAATAAACATTTTCGCCTAATAAAGGCTTGACATTATGTGACATTATCTCTTTCAGGCTTTTTCGCTCATCTTTAACGTCCTCCGTGAAAATGAATTTACAGTCTAATTACAGAACGCGCCACGTGTGGAAGGGACACAAATCAGCCATCATTAAGAAATGACAGAAAACTGCCATTTTGTAATTGAAGTAAAGATCTGAATCAATATTTAGGAGTCCCAAGAGGTTATACAGTGACATAGGAAAGAGTAAAGAGAATGACGCTGTTGTATTCGTTGTTAATTGCAGAACAGAATCAAGAAAGAAAACTGCAAACATGACCCTCTTATAACTGAACAAATGCAAACTATATTATTAAAAATAAACTGTATTATTATTATTATTATTATAAAAATTGTATTATTAAAACTAATTGCAGAACTAAATCAAGAAAGAAAACTGCATTAAAACAAACATTATCTGAACAAACAAACTATATTATTAAAAATGTACTATATTATTATCATTATTAAAACTATAGGCTACTATTAAAAATATTATTATAAAAAATATATATATTTAAAATCAACATATAATTAAATATTTTACACATATTTTACACAATAAATATATTACATTAATCTATAAAATATCATCTTATAGCTAAACAAATGCATATGAATTTAATTATAGCAAAACAAATTAGCTAAGCATAAATATAAATATATAATTATAGAAATATATGAACATAGAAAATAATAAAATATTATAAAAATAGAAAATAGCTATTAAAAATGTTACCAGATAACTATATTACATTAATCTGTAAAATATAATTTTATAGCTAAACATATTAATAGCAAAACAAATGAACACTAAACATAGAAAATAATTAAATATTATAAAAATAGAAAATAATCAAATATTATAAAAAAGCTATTTAAAATTGTATAACATTTTACAATATAAATATATTACATTAATGTATACAATATAATTTGATAGCTAAACAAATGCATATTCAGCTAAATAAATTATAGCTAAATATACAAATAAGCCAATAGAAAAATAGAAAATAATTAAATATTACAAAAATAGAAAATAGCTGTCTAAATATATAAAAATAGAAAATAATTAAATATTAAAAAATAGAAAATAGTTATTTAAAATTGTATACAATTTTACAAGATAAATATATTTCATTAATGTATAAAATATCATCTTACAGCTAAACAAATGCTACATATTTAATTATAGCAAAACAAATTATAGCTAAATATAGAAAATAAATAAAAGTAGTAATTACATATAAAAAAGAAAATAGATATTTAAAATTTTACAAGATAAATATATTACATTAATGTATAAAATATCATCTTATAGCTAAACAAATGCATATTTAAATATAGCTAAACAAATTCTAGCTAAATATAGAAATAGAAAATATTTAAAATTTATACAAATAGAAAATAGCCATTAAAAATTTTAAAAATAGAAAATATTTAAATATTGTAAAGATTTTACAAAAATCTAAAAATAAAAATCTAAAATTTAAATATATTACAATAAGGTATAAAATATCATCTTATAGCTCAACAAAAGCACATTAACTATAAACATTTGTGAAATTCTATTAATTTGATTATATATATGTGTGTGTGTGTGTGTATGTAATAAAATATTAAAAAATATTTTAAATTGTAATAACATTTCACAATATATTATATTATATAATTAATATGTAAATATAAAAAATTATAATATAAATATGATTAATAATTATGTAAATATAACTTTATGTGTGTGTGTGTGTGTGTGTGTGTGTGTATAAATATATATTAATAGAAAAAATTTTCACAATATCAAAATATTTAGATATGTATAATATATTTTTATAAGTATATATAAAAAATGCAATTTATAACATTAAACACTGGTCACAAGCTGATCATAGCCAAATGTTCCACAAATCTTAATGAAAGTATTAAAATGAATATTTATGATTTAGATGCCCAGATTTTTATAATTAGAATCTCCTTAAGGGAGGCAATATTTCAACAGCGCAACTCGTCGTGCTGTAAATAATACATACAAAGTAATGTAATGATTTGCTCAGAGCTAATTAAAAAAAAAGCCCATGAATCAGTTCATAGAGCAATCCACACTGACATTTACTCTGCGCTCATTCAGCTCCCTGCCTCCAAAAGCTCCAGCACCAGAATGGACCGTTCATAGAGAGCTTTGCTATTAAACGCAGCTCTAATAGGCTTTCTCGCCATGCTGTATCTTCTTCCTCCCGCCGAGCATCTCCGGATAGCAAAGCTCGCGCTGTCTGTGTCGTCCCCTGCCCCACCCTATCTCAGCTTTTACCTCCGGCCTGTTAAAAATGATATCAGCTCGTGGAGGGCGAGCATTAGCATTTGCATTTTATTGGAGGCATGGAGATTTAGAGCAGTGGATACATCAGCTCTGAGCAGACAGAATTAGTTAACAATGCATTATCTGCCTTTTATGGCGGCCATAATTCTCTCACTCCCCCGGCTAGGGGAAGAGATGGGGGTGGAGGAGGACTGGACGTAACGCCAGACTGCTTGCTTCATGGTGGGGGCTGCTGGGAGAGGCTGAGCTTTGTTTCTCAATGCTTTGCTGCGCATTAAACGCAAAGAGTGTCGCTGCCGCATTACGGCTCACCATTCCAACAACAGCCCAATAGAGGGCCGATAAGCGTCTCGAAAGGTCACGGCTAACGACGTGACCTTGCGTTCTTAATGACGCCGCACATAATCTCGCACTAAAATTCAGCAGAATCGTGGTGTAATTGCACTTGCGTGCGCGCTTAGGCTTTTTAGTTTCGGAAAGGGATTCGGAAAAGCGTCACATATCGTACTTATGAGGCCTACAGGACGCTGATCGCTGATCCGAATGCAGCGACGGCGCTCGAGTGCACTTTGTGTGTGCGTTTCGGCGGTTTGGATGCTGGCGCAGTGTGGATCGAACACACTGCTGCAGTCTTCCCCTCCCAAACTCCAGCCCTCGACCACAGCTGTTCAGTGGTCCCCTTGACAGCCATCTATTAGAACTTATGCGCAGCAAAAACCCATCGGACCACATGCATCCCAGAAATCATGCACACAGACTCTATTCGCCGCTCGCTGACTTTTTTTTGCTTCAGCAAACATATTCAAAGCGTGCACTCTCTGCTTATTGGTAAAAGCGGCACTCAGGAAAGGCAAACCCCAGGGTGCTGCTCGTAGTTCAACATTGTGGCTTTCACTACAGGGATTATGACTTTAAAGGAAAAGTTTGTCCCAAAAGTTCAAATTCTGTGATCATTTACTCACCCTTATGTCATTCCAAACCTCTATGAGTGTCTTCGGTGGAAAAAAAAGAAATAAATACAGAAAGTCTCACAAATAAAGTTTTTTTCCCACAGCAATGGCAAAACCATTTAGTAACTAGATTTTAAAATAACCATTTTTGTGTGTACAGAACATTTTAATAATCTAAAGAACCTTTTGTGCATTACAAAGGATCCAATGGATGGTTCTTCATGCCAAACAAATTATGTAGATCAACCATTTTTGGTTCCCCAGAGAATTTTTCAGCAAAAACACTTTTTTTCAAAAAAAAAAAAAAATTTCTTAGTGTGAAGAACCTTCTAATAATCTAAAGAAACTTTATGGATTGGAAAGGATCCATGGATGGTTCTTCATGCCAAAAAAAATTATGTAGTACCAACAATTGGTTTTATTGAAAAATTCTTAAAAGATCCTTAAAAGTACCCATTTTTCTTAGTGTGAGGAACATTCTAATAATCTAAAGAACCTTTGTGGATTGGAAAGGATCAGTGGAAGGTTCTTCATGCCAAAAAAATAATGTAGAACCCACATTTTTGGTTCTTCATAGAATTTTTCAGTGAAAATTTCTTAAAATAACTATTAACTATTTTTCTTAGTGTGAGGGATGTTCTAATAATCTAAAGCAGAGGTCTTCAACCCTGTTCCTAGGTACCCACTATCCTCTAAGAATTTAGCTACAACCCTAATCAAACACACCTGAAGTGGCTCAAGACTGCTTGAAAACTGCAGGCAGGTGTGCTGAAGCAGGTTGTAAATAAACTTTCTAGGAGAGTGGGTCTCCAGGAGCAGGGTTGAAGACCTCTGATCTAAAGAACCTTTTTTGGATTGGAAAGGATCAATGGATGGTTCTTTATGCCAATAAATAATGTAGAACCACCATTTTTGGTTTCCCCAGAGATTTTTCCAGTAAAAAAAAAAAACCTTAAAAGAACCACTTTTTCGTAGTGAGAAGAAACTTTTGTGCATCAGAAAGGATCCATGAATGGTTCTTCATGCCAATAAATAATGTAGAACCACAATTTTTGGTTCCTCAGAGAATTTTTCAGCAAAAGTGTTTTTTAAAGAACCACTTTTTCTTAGTGTGAAGAACATTCTAATAATCTAAAGGTTTTGCGGATTAGAAAAGCTCCATGGACATTAAAACAACTATTGCCAGGAATCTGTAATTTTAGGAAAATCACCATTTTTGTGGAAAGATTCCATTGTATTAAAAAGATCAGTTCTTTATTGATTCCGTGAAAAACCTTCAACATCTAAGGAACCTTTCAATGGGACAAATGGTGCTTTAAAGTGAACGAAGTGCCACACTAAAAAAAAAAAAGGTTCTTTTAAAATCTATTTACTGAAAGTTTCTTCACAGAACCAAAAATGGTTCTTCTATAATCACTTCATTTAGAACCTTTATTTCTAAGATTATATGAATGGTAGAGGTTCTTCATGAACCAAAAAAAGCCAAAATGCCAAAAAAAAGAACCTTTATTTTAAGCAAATACAGGTTTGATTTTTTTTTCCTTTAGACTATTTTATATCCTTACTACTTTTCTGGGACTTAAAACGTGTCAGTTGTGTTGCTGACGATGCAGAGTCAGAAAGCTTTTGGATTTCATCAAAAATATCTTAATTTGTGTTCCGAATATGAACGAAGGTCTTACAGGTTTGGAATGACATGAGGTTGAGTATTTAATGACAGAATTTTCCATTTTGGCTGAACTATCACTTAAACAAACTAATCCTAATTAATTTCAACATATTCTATACTCCGTCTCTCCTGAACTCACATTCCTTGAATCCTGGTGGAGCAGAGCGAGTGTGACAGCTCTCCAGCGTTCCATAAAGCATAAATGCAGCTTCTCAGCTATCTGCTGAGACTTCTGCTCCCTGGGGCTGAAAATTTACTAGTGACCTCTGCATTCCATTTCAGTGCTGAACCGCTTCCCCCTTTTTCCCCTTTGGAAAATTCCACTGCCACTGAGGTAGTCGAGAAAACGGTATTACTGGGAGGGGTTACGGCTCAGACGCCACCTCTCCTCAACTCTGGACTGTGTGGAGCTGAGGCCACGAAGGAGCTACAAGCCACACTCACAACAGTCCAAATGTCTCAGAAATGCGATACACAAAGAAAAGAGCAAACTGAAAGTCTATATAATGAGACTAAACGAATCTGCAGGGCTAGGGTATTGTCGTCATCTGTAAAATATGACTGCGATACTGAATATCTGTGAAATTGAACATCAGTGAACTGTGGAAAAAAAATGTATGGCATTCATACAAACGTTCTGCATGGGGACACTGCATGAAACCGAGTAAAATTGGCATTAAACTGCATCAAAACTAGATTAAAATAGAGAAACAAGTTGATATATTAGCTGTCAAATATATCTGCAAAAATAATGCATTTGTAAGCCAACGATGAAAAGCACAAATAAGCCCAAGAATCATTATTTTTCAGTGTATTACTTTAGAATACCTATATTTTTTGATCCTGCTCCATTATGACATCTGCTGGTACACATCAGCACTGCTTTTCAGGTCAAATTTACTGCACTGCATCTGGGCTAAATGGGAAGATGCACATCTGATCTGTTAAAATAAATGGTTTTAAATCAAGTTTTTCCACAAACATTGCATAGAGTGAAACTTCATAATCTCAGCACTACAATGAAATTTATTTTGTTTGACTCGAGTCAAGAAGCCAGGGTTTAGGGTTTCCAGAAACGTTCATTTGTTAGTGTTGAAAACTAGATTTACTACAATATGGTACAGGACATTTTAAAAAGGCTATGCGCTTAGCATAGCAAAATACAACTATTGTTGCACATTTTAAAAACAATTGCTAGAGTCATGTGTTATAAATGATCATGGAAGGCATGGTCCTTTTGTAATATAATAAAAACCACACCAAAAATAAAAAAAAAGTACATGTTCAACCCTGTTTAACTTTCCCCCACATTACAAACAACTCAAACTAAACCTCTCACACTATTCTCCTGCCGTCAGTGGACTGCATCTATAAAAATAAAATGAATGTTTTCAAATGGTCTCGAAGGAGTAGCTTTTGTTCAGTCTTTAAAAAAAAAGAACACTACAGAGCACAAAACTCTAGTATAGGCATGTAACCTTGATAAACACCATTTTATTGAGTCAACTCTAGGTTAAAAAAGTAATAAGAACCCAACATATGCTTAAACTACCACGTGAATGATAACAGCTCTGAGTTCATGAGGTCAAACAGGGAATGTGTTCACCAAATCAGCCACAAGAGGGAGCATATCAGTTAAACTTATGGAGCGAATTGAATATCATGGAAGTAGTGTGTAGAAACAGATCAAAATGTCCCGTTACACACTCACATGATGAAGATTGTCTGCCCTCCTGCAAGCAACAGTGATAAGTTCAAAGGTAAGAGTGGTTAAAAAGGGCCAATTCTGAAAGTAGGAGAATTTTACAAAGACATAAGAGGGAGAAAGGGAAAAATAATGGATGTCAGTGATCTAATTTTAATATGGGGAAAGTGATCATAAGGTATCGTTCCTTTACGTGGCTTTACTGACAATCATAAACCAAAAAAAAAAAAAAAAAAGAAGAAATCACAGGATTTTGGCCCACATGGGTCCTTATTACAGTTTAAAAGTGTGATACAGCAAAATTAATTCTACCTGATTGAAAAAACAAAGCAGAAATCAGTAGAGGGTGACATCAGCTTTCGAAATAAAACCAACGCCGTCACGTCTTCATCCAGAGTTCTAGATGTTAAACGCAACACAATGGATATTTTCAGTCCTGTCCAGCAACACTACGAAATCAACTGTGTGAATAAAAGTTAAAAGTTTGACATGTACGGGTTTTCATCGTTTCACATCTACACTAGCACACAACACATCATAAGAACATAGTTGTAGGGGCACAAATACACAAATTATGACAAAATAGAAGGAAGATCAGAGAGAGTAAGAGAAAAGAGATCACATTCCACCACTCTGCTGCAGCGGCCGTTCGCCATGGCCTTTCGGTTTGTCTTGTGAGAGATGCTTTTTCATGAAGGGTGGACGGAGGTTGTCAAGGTGGGCAGTAACCTCCATTACTCGCTGGCCGTTTTTTTTTTTCTTCTTCTTCTAAATGGTCCGTTAAAAGTTGGCTATGAGAGTGTCACTGGTGTGACGAAGGGCACAAGGTTTGGAGGACTCAGCGTCTTTCCTCCTACCTCTGCCCTTTTAAACCGCCGTGGCACTCTTTTCCTTCTTGTCGCCGTCTTCGTGCCAGGTCAGACGCTCCTCGTAGAAGGCAATGACGATCTGTGGGCACTTGTGATTGGCTTCCTTTGCAAGCACAAGGTCTGCCTCATCAGAGTCCTTCCTGTGGTGGGACATCAGCAATAAAGGAAAGATAAATTTGCATTAAGTGGACAATTACAATGTTATACATCAGCATTAGCTCTAGTTCTAACAGAAACCGCCAGACATTAAAACACTTAAATACACTTAATTTGTTAGTTAAAGCTTCTTAAAGCTTAAATAGAATTAAACAGATGTCTAGATGTAAAAGACCTTATGATTGGCTACCCTCCAGATACTACAACAGTTTCACACTGCTTAAACAGCAGACACTGGTTGTGTTTACATTTGCATATTGTACTGTCATAAAAATTAGGGTTTCTAAAGAGTTTTAAAAATCTATTTAATACTTGAAGAGCTTTTTTTAAGACCTGCACAAATAAAATGAACATTGTATGTCCATACAGAAGAAACCAACATTTTTGAACGGTAAGATTTTGAATGTTTTGTAAAGAAGTTTTGAGTCTTCTGCTCAACAAGCCTGCATTTGTTTGATCCAAAGTACAGCAAATACAGTAAATTTTTTAAATATTTTAAAGCTGAATTTTAGCATCATTACGCAAGTCACATGATCCTTCAGAAAACATTCTAATATTGATTTTCTGCTCTAAAAAAACATTAGTATGGGGGTGAGAAAATTATCAGGAAATGTCCCATTATGATTATGAATATATTCGTGCTGGGACATTTTCAGGAAATTCGAAAAATAGGTTGTATGTAAATATTGTCATCAAAATTAGGTAATTAAACTATTATTCTAAAACACTAAAATGTAAAACACTGCGGAGGTGCTTCCCTTTTACACTACAAAAACAGTTATCTTTATCAATCTTACTCGTTTATCTACTCAATATTGGTGATGTCAATGATCTAAACAATGTTATAATGAACGATTTCACAACCAGAGATGAAGGATCGGATGATGAACTTACTAAAGAGGACGAGTCCGATGACAGTCTGTTATATGAAAAGGTGCGCAAACACTCGCATTTCTAAATGTAAACTACAAAATACACTATTCTTGCTAAACATACAAGGGGTGATCAAAAGTTCAGAGACTATGCCCATGATAAACAACGTAATGCAGACGTCTGTTTGTGTAATGATGCAGTAGGTTTGAGGTTAAAAAGTATATAAATTGTCCATTTGTTTTAAAAAATAACAAATCGTTTCACTAGATAACACCCTTTGTCCTTGGCTGGGATGGATTAGAGCCATTTGAAGCTGCGTTTAAACTGCATTTTGAAAACTTGGGGGCACCATACATTTCCATTGAATGGAGAGAAATCCTGAAAAGTTCTTCAAAACTTTTTTTTAATGACTGAAGAAAGAAAGACATGAACATCTTGGATGACAAGGGTGAGTACATTATCTGTACATTTTTGTTCTGGAAGTGAACTACTCCTTTAAACCTGTTTTTCTCAAAATTCCATTCTTGAAAATCCTAGCTATCAACCAAATATCGATAGCCATAACTTTTGTTATGTTCAAGCTATGGACAAAATAAAAATAGTTTTGGAAAGGGCTTGAACTCAGTTTTTATGTGGTATCAACCTAAAATTTCACCTTTTGTTGGGTTTTTCTAGATCGTATCACATATATTCAACCCAATTCACACATTCAACCCTAAGAAGCTATGCATATTTGATCACAGCTTTATGTTAGAAAATGTATGATTGTAATACATGATACATTTTTTAGAGATACACAAAGAGTAAAACAGGCAAAAATAATTAAATGCAGAGTGGAGACTACAATGAAGGATTTCAAATGTACAGATGCAAATAGGTGTGGAATAATGACAAAAGAATAACTGTTGTTCAGTCTCACACGGTGCAGGAGTGTGAATGTGAGCAAAGTTAAGACAAAGAAACAAGAGTGGGGCAGTTTGCATAATTTCAGACATAATGCCAGGTGTAAATGTGGCTATTGACACTATTGTCCTAACATTCATCTCAGGTGATTCAATCACAATTGGTCAGTTGAGACACTTCCCTGTTTACTCCTGGTATCAACATGTATCTCCTGTGACCATGTGTGATAGGATTTTAATTTTTAAACTTCAACGTCACAGTTATTAACCAAAATATGGTCAGATTTGTGGTTCGTGTTTCTGAGCTCTAATAAGAACAGTGTCATTAAAATAAATTGCTCCAAATATGTAAAAAGCTGTTGTACTTACCACTTCATAAGGAACATAAGGTCTCCACAGGAGTCTGTTGCTCCAATAATCTTCTCCGGCTCCAGGCCTCGCTCAAACCCTCTTGCTACAAGGATCTCATCCTACAAAGAAATCATAATATTACTTAATGTTGTTACAACATCACATTCAGTATACTGGCCACCACAACACAATAAGGGTTAAAGAAATAGCTCACCTAAAAAATAAATTTCATGATGATTTACTCACCCCCATGTCATCCAAGAAGTTCACGTCTTTCTTTCTTCAGTCCCAAAGAAACTAAGCAATTATAGCCTTAAGTTGAGGAAAACATTACAGGATTTCTCTCCATATAGTGGACTTCAATGGGAGCCAACAGGTTAAAGGTCCAAACTGCAGTTTCAGCGGAGCTTCAAAGGGATCTATGCGATACCAGCCGAGGAATAAGGGCCTTATCTAGCAAAACAATCTGTCATTTTCTTAATAAAAATGTATATGCTTTTTAACCAAAATTTGGTTAAAAAGTATGTTAATATAATTTTTTTTAAGAAAATGACCAATTGTTTTGCTAGATAAGACCCGTATTCCTTGACTGGGATTGTGTAGAGCCTTTGAAGCTGTATTGAAACTGCTGTTTGGAACTTCAAACCGGCCACCATTTAAGTACACTATATAGAGAAAAATCCTAGAATGTTTTCCTCAAAAAACGTAATTTCTTTGCAACTGAAGAACAAAAGACATGAACATCTTGGATGTTCTGTAAGTGAACTTCTTTATCATCTCGTGAAGTAAAAGCTGCTTGTTTATCATAAACCAATCCATCAAAGGTGTTTAACTGTAAACCTTTGTTTTTGTCTAAAATACAAGTCCATAATGCATAATAATTCTGACGGCACCTATTTATCACAGAGGAACCACAAGTGATCCTCTCTCAAAGAAAAGAAAACCTCATCTGCATCTTGGATGGTCTGAGGGTGAGTACATTTTCACAAATTTTCATTTTTGGTTGAACTATGCCTTTAAGCAACTAATGAGGTAAAAAAAAAAAGAAAGAAAAGAAAACATATTTTAGAGAAGATTTCAACCCTCTGGACGTACTTGTGATATTTTACATGCAAATGAAGCTTAAGCAGGGCCTCTTAAACCTTTTTTTCTGTTAAGCGCTTACCTCCTTTTTCTTTTTGGGTTTGCTGCTACTCCCGTTCTCTTCCTCTGAGTTTTTCCTCTTGCTGGTGCTGCTGCTGCTGTCTTTGGGACGGGCCGAAGAAGAGCCTGTGCTGGAGGGTTTGCTGGTGGGTGAGCTTCCACTGCTTCCCTTTTTATAGGTCTTCATGAACTCAGAGATAAGCTCTGGACAGTCCAGGTTCTTCTCTGGTTCCCATGTGTTGTGTTTGCTGCAAAACAATGCATGATTCATGCATGACAAATTAAAGCCACTGGATTTCCTCATTTCATAGATACACCTTCAGGAAGTTTACATACTATGACAAAACTGTGAGTGTTCTAAAACTAACTCATCTTAAATCCACCTTACATTGTCCACTTTATCTAAATGTCATGCATTCTAAGACTTTTACATGCAGGAACACACCAACATCTTCTTGAGATGAAACCTTAGCTTATACTGTTAGTTTATTATGAAGTAGAATGAAGACTTACTCTGTAAAGCCTTTCCACTTCAGGAAATATTCCACACGGCCCTTCACAACTCTCCTGTCCAAGACCTTCTCCACTACGTACTCTTCCTCATCTGAGGAAGCAGCCTCATCATCTTCACGGTTCTGGTTCTTCTTTCCCATGGTTGAGTCTGAGAGTCTTTCCTATAAGCAAATGTGACCTGTGTGACTCCCTGGTCTGGGGAGGAAAGCGTTCCCACTTTTTTTAAAAGAAAAAAAAAAGAGAAATTTTATTGAAGTTATGAATAGGGCTGGGTGGTTAGAGCCTGTCTAGTCATGGTATATAAATACAAAAAATAAAGTAATAAGCTCTGAAAGGAGTGTACTAAAATTACTCTCACAATGATAACAAGAAAGGATGAACAGTAGGAGGAAAATCTTAAAAAGGTTAAACCTTTGTTACGTTAACTGCAACAACAAAAGTCAATATTTATTTTTGACACTCACCTACAATATTCTATTGGAGGATGTGACCTCTTAAAGTGCAGAGATGATTCTTGATTACTGCATTTAGAGCTCCCCTAAACAAATACAATTCATTTAAACATTGCAAATAATGTATAGAAAAATGTATCTCAATAAACAAGAAACATATCCAATGTTCTAATAGTTTATAGTTTAAGAGGTCTCTATAGATATACACGAAAAAGATCAGTATGCCTTTGATTTGAGGAACTGCAAAATTATTTTAAAGCCTACACTACCAGTCAAAAGTTTTTGAACATTAAGATTTTTAATGTTTATAAAGAATTCTCTTCTGCTCACCATGCCTGCATTTATTCAATCCAAAATACAGCAAAAGTAGTAATATCGTAAAATATTTTTACAGTCTTTTAGTGTCACATGATCCTTCAGAAATCATTCTAATATGCCAATTTGCTGTTCAAGAAACATCTTTGGTTATTATTATTTTTAATATTTAAACAGTTGAGTACATTTTTTTTCAGGATTCTTTGAAGAATAGAAAGATCAGCATTTATCTGAAATAAACAGCTTATGGAGGAAGGAATTATATAAATTAATACTTTCAATTAGCAAGCATGCTTTAATTTGATCAAAAGTGGTGATAAAAGACATTCATAATGTTACAAAAGATTTTTATTTCAGATAAACGCTGTTCTTCTGAACTTTGCATTCATCAAAGAAAGCTGAAAAATTCTACTCAGCTGTTTTCAACATTAGTAATATTTTATGGGCAGCAAATCAGAATGATTTCGAAAGGATCATGTGACTGGAATAATGATGTTAAATATTCAGATTTGAAATGACAGGAATACATTACATTTTAAAATACATTCAAATAGAAAACAGTCATATTAAATAGTAAAAATATTTCACAATTTTACTATTTTTGCTGTGTTTTAGACCAAATAAATGCAGTCTTGGTGAGCAGAAGATACCTCTTTAAAAACATTAAAAATTTTACTTCAAAAAAAAAAAATTACTGGTAATGTCTATGCAAAATAAATAAACCTAAAAAGAGATTCACTTGTTTGTGCATAGTGCATACACTTTCATAGCTAACAGAACAATTTGCAGTTTGAATACATTACATTCAAATCAAGCAGTTATATTGCAAACAATTCTTATATTCATTTACTAAAACACATATTTAATCAACCTTGCACTAGAAATGCGATAAACCAGCCATGTGTTCTTAACGTCATGAAGGATCTTAACCAGCAAGGCCAAACAATGTGAAAACACCGAACAGCCCTGCAAGGCTCTCACGTTTTCATTTACATTTCATGCCATTTATGAACTTATTTCCAATACATTCATCCCCCCCCCCAAAAAAAAAAAAAAAAAAAATCACATCGTAAACGCATTTAAATGCAATGCTAACTGCACTGCTAACATTAGCTTCAGAAGCCCCATTGATTGCTACCGTTTGCTTCGCTTTAAGCTCATTCTGTAATAACAACAGAACAAAAACAATGAGCTAAAGTAATATGCTTAAAATATAACGTTAATTTCATCAGCTTGCGTTAAAAACAAACGCAACACCAGCAAACGCAACTAGCCAATGGCTGCAAAAACAATAAACAAGGCTCATCCATAACGTTACCCAGGCGCACATGATCGCAGGCTAACATTATTTTAGCTTCATTAGCATACCCGCTCTACTTATTTCTTCGCTTTTCTACGTGTAACCAGTGCAAGCAAAGCATCCGAAGCATTTTAAAGCATATTTGAATATTATCGTCGTGCGCGCTAACACTCCAAGCTTTTGCTTAGCAACAGCGCGGGCCGAGCTGAACAGATTTCACCTGATCCTATCATGATAAAGCGTAACGCTGACGGATTTAATCATTTCCAGTGCAAGGGGAATCTGCAATGGTGTATTCTGATGTTAATGTGGATGATTATGATATACTTACTTAGATATTTTTCGATGTTTTCTTATTCGTGTTGGATAATGAGGCTGAGGCGGCGGCGGCTTTTTCCCTGCACACAGGAGTTTGCTGCCTGTCGCGTATGCATCCGTCCAGTGGCGCGTCCAGCCAATCAGCGTGCGGCTGAGTGAGCCGCTCTCGCGCCAAAAACGGGCGCTTACAATGCGATGCGCAGGCGTCACACGGCAACTAAAACCACCGGCTTTGCTGAATGTTTAATATTTTTAAAATATATATTTGTGACTCTGGACCACAAAACCAGTCATAAGGGTACATTTGAAATTTATACATCACCCGAAAGCTGAATAAATAAGCTTTCCATTGATGTATGGTTTGTTAGGATAGGACAATATGTAACCCTGGACCACAATAACAATCATAAGGATACATTTTTTGAACTTGAGATTTATACATCATATGATATGAAAGCTGAAAAAAAATTAACTTCCCATTAATGTATGGTTTGTTAGGATAGGACAATATTTGGCTGAGATGCAACATTTTAAAATCTGAAATTTGAGGGTGCAACAATTTAAATACTGTGAAAATTGCCTTAAAAATTGTTAATTAAAAAAATTACTAATTAAAAAAATTAACTTGTGATATATTTATGGTATGAAATTTACAAAATATCTCCATGGAACATGATCTTTACTTAATATCCTAATGATTTTTGGCATAAAAGAATACATACAATGTATTTCGGCTATTGCTACAAACATACATGTATTACTTAAGACTGGTTTTGGGGTCCAGGGTCACATTTAACCACACCTTTTTAGAAAAAAAGACCCTTTGAATAAGGGGTGAAGGTGATATAGGAGCTGTTTGAATAAAATTATAACTTGCAAATTATTCATCCCCTCCCATCTTTTAATAATATTTTTATATTATTTTACGAAAAATATACAAAATATATTTTTTAATGCGTAAAAAAATTGTAAAGGCACTAACCTAAGTTCCAGGGATTGACTTGAGTCTCAGCCAATCAGGTGTCCTCAAAACGCAACACAAAAGCGTTAGCGGGAAGCGTAAACCAATCATCGTCTGCAGTGGGAGGGGACTGTATTTACACAAGCTATTTATGATATCTCCCCCAGTTCTCAGTGTGTGTCTCACCGTCAAGCGTGTGGCGCAGCTCGGACAGAAATAGTCGGTAGAATGTCAAAAGAGGTAGGTTGGCTTTATTATTGTGTCTTGTTTGGTTTTCTAAGAACCATTTTAATCAATGTATTTTTAGTTTCTTGAACGTTTTTCGATTTACTTTGTGCACGATCTTATTCGCGGCTCTTTGTTAATGCTAGTAGCGTGTGCGGCCGCCATTTTAACTCTTGTGTTCTGCACACATAGGCCGTGTGTTTGCAACGAAGGTCGTGTTGTCGAGATTCATAGGTTTTTTTGTTTTAATTACTCATTGGCCACACCTATAGTGACTTGCATCGATTTAGAACGTGTACTGTTTGATCGAAACAAATGTGTAGTTTATAAATAGGCCGTGTTGTCCGGCACCAACATGGCGGAGGTATTCCTTCACCTCCCCCCATTAGCATCTGTTACCTCAGAGATTCATGGCGTTTCGCGCATTAATGAATCGTTGGTTAAATAGCTGGTTGCAATGTAACGTTAATGCGCACGATGTACTCGGTTTCAGTGATTCTAAGCTATTGTGGGTTGTTTTCAGGGCCAACCACGTGAGCCAGAGCAGCTGCGGAAGCTCTTCATTGGAGGGCTCAGCTTTGAAACCACAGACGATAGTTTGCGGGCGCATTTTGAACAATGGGGCACCTTAACGGATTGTGTGGTAAGGTTATCTTTTCTTGCTTCTCTATAGTCTCATACTAGGCATAATCTATCTTCTATTAAATTAATATACTGTTTTCTATTCTAAGATATTAGTAAATATTTATCACTACGTATTGTGATGTAAATGGCTAGTTCACACACACAAATTGTCAAATTACTTGCCCTCATGTTGTTCCAAACTGCAAGACCTTCATTCATCTTCAGAAAACACAGATTTTTGTTGAAATGTGAGCTTTTTTTTTCTGTAGACAGCAAGAGTCCATCCCATGTTCAAGGCCCAGAAAGGTACCAAGAAAATTGACAAAATGGTCCACGAGGTATCTGGTTAATCCCAAATTTTATTAAGCTATGAGAATTGAACGCAAAAAACAAAAATGGTGACTACGCAACAGTTTCTCTCCCACGAGTCACCCTCTACTTCAGCTATCAAGACTCGGTTTGTCCTTACTACCTTTCTGGGCCTTGAACGTGTCGGTTGCGTTGCCGTCTATGCAGGGTCAAAAAGCTCCCTGACTTCAATGTATTTATTTGTGTTCTGGACATAAACAAAGGTTCTATAGGTTTGTAACAATAACAATAATTTTTGGGCAAACTATGACTTTAAGGTTTCGATAACGACCACTCCAGCACTAACCCTTATGCGTGCCTATGTGCTGTTTTAGGTGATGAAAGATCCAAACACCAAACGCTCCAGGGGCTTTGGGTTTGTCACTTATTCCAGCGTGTCTGAAGTCGATGCCTCCATGGATGCACGTCCCCACAAGGTCGACGGCAGGCTCGTGGAGCCCAAACGAGCTGTTTCTCGAGAGGTGAGGTTAACGCCCTAAGGTTTTTGAAATGCAAAAAATCTTCTAAAGATATCTATGAATGCATTTACCTAATTGTAAATTGGTTTCAGGACTCCAACAAGCCGTTTGCTCACACAACTGTGAAGAAGATCTTTGTGGGTGGCATTAAGGATGACACAGAGGAGAACCATCTTCGTGACTACTTCAACGGGTTTGGCAAAATCGAGGCCATTGAGATAATGGTTGACCACAAGACCGGAAACAAAAGGGGCTTTGCCTTTGTTACGTTCGATGACCATGACTCCGTTGACCGTATCGTCAGTAAGTGCTTTCATTCAAGTGTTTCCTAATATTGTGGGTCTTTTTTAATAAAAATATTAACATGTATATCTTTCCCTTTTAGTTCAAAAATACCACACTGTGAATGGGCACAACTGTGAAGTCAGAAAAGCCCTGTCTAAACAAGAGATGCAGAACACTGGTATGAACAGAGGTAAATTATTCAAGGGTTTCTTTTTAATGTTTATTCCCCCTGTTTTGATATACTTTTTCTTTTACATTTTTCACATCTCACTATCTGTAGGCCGTGGTGGTGGTGGAGGAGGAGGTGGTGGAAACTTCAACAGATATGGCAACAACGGTGGCTACAACAATGACTTTGGAGGCAGCGGTGGTGGCGGCAACCGCGACGGCTATTTTGGAAGAGGTACTTAAGTGGATTTTGTAGTAGTGTTCTAAATGGTCAATTCGAGTCTTGGTATTGACTTAAATCAATTTTCGCAATCCTTTTCAGGAGGCCGAGGTGGTGGAGGCGGCGGAGGTGGTTATGGTGGTGACTGCTACAACAACGGATTTGGTGGCGGAGATGGTATGCTGTGGTTTCTTTAAGAGTACAGTTTGGTAAAGTGTTCTGTTAATGGAAGTAACTTATTCCTTTGCTTTCTCCAGGTGGTTATGGCGGTGGTCCTGGTAATTATGGTGGAAACCGTGGATATGGAGGAGGTAGCGGAGGGGGTGGACATGGTTATGGCAACCAGGGCAGCGGCGGTTATGGTGGCGGTGGCAACAGCGGTGGTGGTGGCGGCTATAATGACAACTACAACAATGGCAACGGAAACTTCGGAGGTGGTGTGTAGACCCTAGCTTTTTTTTTTTTTTTTTTTTTTTTTTTTTTTTTTTTTTTCCAACTTCCATGCAAGTAACTTGAATTGTGAGCAGTTAATAAGTGGATTTGCTTTTTACATGTGAATAGGCAACTTTGGAGGTGGTGGTGGCGGCGGAGGTGGTAACTACAGTGACTTTGGCAACTACAGCAACCAGCAGTCCAACTATGGTCCCATGAAAGGGAACTTTGGAGGTGGCGGCGGCGGCGGTGGAAGAAACAGTGGCCCATATGGTGGTGTGTTCATAATGGCTTCTACACTTCCCTTTTGGTTTAAATCCCCTTCAACAACTTGAATCCTAACTGAAATCTGTTTTAGGTGGCTATGGCGGTGGATCTGGTGGTGGATATGGAGGTGGCTCTGGTGGTAGACGGTTTTAAGCTCAGAAAGGTTAGTTTCAAATTCTTGTCTACTTGAAATAGACTTTCAGATGGTTTAGTTAACAGGTTAATCCCAATACGTTAGTCTTTGCTTTACTGTAACCTTGCTGTACATCTGGTGTAGAAACAACAAACCTCAGGTAGTGTGCAGCTTAACATTTGTTGTTCATATTGTTCAACAGGACTGAGTGCTTTAGGAGAGGAGAGCGAGAGAAGTGACAGGGCAGATGCAGGTTTACATCCCTAGATCTGCTCAGCCAAACAGATGTGGCAGATTTACAGCTGCCACCAGAAGAAGTGTACAGTAGTGCTATCATGTGTGGGACATCATGAAATTGTCATCATGCAGACTTATTTTATATTGTCTATGGAAAAAGCATTCCAATGAGGTTTTATGTAGAAATACTTTCAGTCTTTATGGTTTTGATTTTTATGTAACCAATCAAGGTGAAATAAAACATCCTTTTTTGTTTTTTTACAAAGATGTGCGTTTTAGTCATTTGTTTTCTGGGGGTTTTAGAGTAGTACACTTTAACTTAACGGGAGCTTATGAGCCTTTTTAGTAACTCAACTATCAACTGGCTCTTAAAAAATAGAAATGCATTCACTTAAGAATGTGAATGTCAATCAAACTGGTTCAATAAGCATAGGCTGCTTGATGCAAATGCCTAGAGTAGTGCTGCATATCAGTCTAGCCATGGGAGCAGGCTGAGAAAGGAGTAGCAAGATCGTCGCCCTGTGAAGAAGCAGAGGGCAGGGAGTACAGGGCGCCACTCAAAGACTAGCAGGCAGCGCTTTTATAACTCCTGTAGGTAAGAACAGACTTCTCCACTACCGCTGGTAACTGTAAAACATTTTATTAGCAGAAGCTGTACAGTTAATGTGAACTTCCCATTCAGTGTTGTGTATGTTACAGGGGAAGTAACTGCAGTCAGCATAGTTTGGTGCACAAGATTTTGTAGCCATTTAAACCATTTTTTTAATGCATGCCCACTTGTGGTTTTTCCATGTTCTGTTTTTAACTTGCTGACCTTGTTACTCTTGCCTTTTCAGGATCTGATGAGTGAAAATCATCTTTTGAAATGTAAAGGCATTTGCCTGGCCATAAACGGGTGAAATGATGATAAAAGGTACTGGTTCTTGTAATGTGACTGTTTTTATCTTGTTTATAACATCCCAAGTCTCAAACTTGTTTTCTTTTCCAGGACCAAGATGCAGCTGAAGAGATTTTATTTTTATTACCTCTGTTTTTACCTTTTTTAATAAAATTTTTAATGCTATAAATGTGATCTGTGTCTTGTTGAACCCATTTACTAAGAGCATGTTTATATGTTGGACCTTATACTGATTTTGTGGGTTTTAGACCAATGTTTTAATTTACAAGTGTCTTAGCAATGAAACAAATTGCAGCAGGGGATATTAACAAGTGTTTTCTTAATCTCAAAAGCTCTCTGCAGTTTCTGTAGTTACATGTACAGTAGTCAAGTATCAAAAGTTCTTGAACCAAAATGATAAATGTTCTTCGCTCCACTTCATATGTTGACTACTATATTTTGTAGTTAAACAACTTGGTTAAAATCACTCTTTGTGGCATCAATTTATGTGATGGTATAGTTCCACCAAAAATAAATTGTCTTTAATCACTCGCCCTCATGTTCCAAATCTGTAAAACCTTTGTTCATTTTAAGAACTGACAATAAGATATTAAATCAGAGCCTTTTGACTTATCGCAGAAAGCAATGCAACTACCATGTTCAAGGAGAGGAAAGGTAGTAAGGATATTGGTAAAATGGTCAAATCATAAGGCTACTTTTTGTGTGCGAAGAACCACTTTATTCAGTTCTTATTCTCAGTCCCCATCTTCCACCAGTATTGAGAGTACCATGATGCATTGCATGTTTATGTGCAGAAGAATGTGCACACACGGTACTCTAATTGTGGAGGAATTGACCTGGAGGAGAATAATTGTTTAACGTTATTAAAGTATTCTTGTAGCTTTGTAAAATTACAGTTGAACCACTGTCAATTGGACTGTTTTACTTTTGTTCTTACTACCTTGAGCTAGGAACATTTCAGTTGCATTGCTGTCTATGCAGGGTCAGAAAGGTCTTAGATTTCATTAAAATAAAAATTGTGTTCCGAAGGTGAGTGAAGGTCTTAACGAGTTTTGAACAAGATGAGGGTAATTAATAACAGAATTTTAATTGTGAGGTGAACTATTCCTTTAAGCCTTTCTGTTCATGACAAATGATTTGAAGTAATTGGAATTCATTGGTCATAAAGTGTAGAAACCTCATGAATGTAGTTGTCCATCAAGGTGATTTCCACCTTTCAAAAAAGGAGTTCATTCACCCTCCAGGGCTGTATTCCGTGGCACCAAGAAAATGTTGCCATCGTTAGTTTGTTGTAGTGAATACTCATCAACTGAATATGGGTGTCCCTCCTCATCGCGCAGCTGTGAAAACACTTGGGTGTAAAGATCTGAGAGCCGACATTTAATAATGGCTAGGTTTTGCTGAAACTCCAGTCTCTCTCTGGATAAATGTTCTCTCTGGGCTCTAAGCTGTCCCAGCTCGTTTTCTAAATGCACAATATTCTCCAACTTCCGCTTGCGGCAGTTCTGAGCAGCCACTTTGTTCTTCCCTCGCCTGCGAATGTCCCGTACAAGTGCCAGCTGAGCGTCGCTCAGTGTGAACTGGGTCAAGAGCTCATTGAAGTCATCCACTGGTAGGTTCACAATCTTTTCTAGTGCGAACGGGATTTTGAGAGCGAGGGCTCTCCGTTCATCTCTGCTCAGGGGTACGGGAACACTGCTTGATTTTGGCTTTGGGTACGTAGATTGATATGAACCCAGTCTTGTTAAACCTGAGCTGTTTAGTTGTAGATCATGCAGGGCTGTAGGTAAAACTGGTTGCTTCATTGATGCAATTGGTTGGTAAGTCTGCCCGTTGATAGGTTGCATGTTTGTGGAATAAGAAGTTCCAGGGTATGAACTGTAGGGTTGCTGGTAGTCAACAGACCCGAGCAAACTCGGCCGCATGCGGCATTGCTCCCCAATGCTTTCGCCTTCGGCGTAGCCCATCGTACCATCTGAAGGTAAGTATGAAGGTACTCCATGCACCGCGTTCTCAGGAGATGCGAGCGGTGGGCTTGAACCAAGAGACAAACCCGAATCCGACTCAAGATCATCCACGCAAACCTGTTTGATTTGTCCTGTGGCGTGAAGGTTGATAACCCCATCTTTTGCAATCCCATGACTGCGTGTCGTCATGTTCATGTGCTCCAAAAGGCTCATGAGCGGTGGATGAAGAGCTTGCGTGTTCGCAAGCATTCTTGAGGAAGCGTGGCCTCCGGGGACCGGCAGGCCGTAGTGCATATCCATGTGTGGGTTCAAACGCTGATAGGGTGGCATCATTTCAGGGTATGCATTTTCATAAACACCAGCAGGATGGGCATCGCAAACGGCTGGAATGGATTCTGGCTGCGGCTGAGTCATCGCGAACCCCCCTTGAGAAACCATGGGCTCCATGGATAGGTATGGAATAGCTTCAAAGGGATTCTCATTGGGTACCTCAAACTCCTGTGACAAAAATAATGTTTTAATAACAAGAACTTCCAGTTTTACTCAAACTTGACCTTGGAGGTGATTCAATTTAATCTCTTTTATAATAAAACACTAGTAAAGTTAATTTGTGCTGTAGAGGAGGGTTGTATTCAGTCAGGAGGACCAGCCCACCTGGGTGAATGTGCCACCCGTAGCTTATGCAGGTCTTACTTAGGAGCGCTCAGGTTTCATGTCGAAACAGATGGTCATTGTGCTATGCAGGGGGCTGTCGGCAATATACAGCACTCACCCTCTTTCTCTGTCTGCCTTTATCCTCGCATCACTCAATTGGCCCATTGTTGCAGATCGTAGCTCAATGTGTGTTTACAGAGGATTCAGCATTAGAAAAATGTTGTAAGGCCACCATTTTATTAAGACTCTAAAACTGGCTGCATCCTACTACTAAATAATTAGATGTTTTCTTGAGTTTTAACATTTGCGCATGTTAAAGAGGAAGCTTGGTGGGGTGTTTCAGTGTACTGACCTGAAGTTCTGTGATGGCCATCAGTTCCTGCCAGGCCAAGTCCATCTCCAAATGCTGGGGGGAACGATGTGCTCGGAATCCAGTGACATTGGTGGACATGGACACCTCCCCATGCAGTCTTCCAGGGTTTGCAAGTCCCTAAATTAATTAATACAGTATATGCAAAAAAAGTTTATTATTTTGTCACTTAAGTGTCTTTAAATATTTATGAAAATATACAATATATTTATTAAAAATCCTTGGAACAAGATAAATTTACACTGCATCAGACTTTTTGGTTTTCAACCAATGCTATATACAATGCTATAAATACACACACACACACACACACACACACACACACACACACACACATATATATATATATATATATATATATATATATATAGTATGTATGTGCACATTATACATATTTTTTATTGAATTCAATTTATATATATTATTTACATATTTGAATGTGTGTATATATATATATATATATATATGCGCATTCTACACATTTTTATTGAATTTAATTTTATATATATAATTTACATTAATTTACATATTTTTTCAGACAATGTGCATATATATATATAAAAAAATAAAAAATGTTCATTATACACCTACATTTAATTTTTTTTTATCTATTATATATTTTCATTTTATATAATTACAATAATATAAAATTGTTTTAAATACACAGTAAAAATCTGCTTGTGCAGTAAGATAAAATATATCTTTTAAATTAATATTAAATATGCATTCTCACAAGTTTTGTTTTTAAGTATTTTTCTTTACTGAAAAAAGTCAAGAAGGGGCTAATTCAACTTAATAAGAAGTAATTTTGCGGTGTACAGATACATTTTTCAGCATTCATTCAGAAAAAAAATTGTTTATATGCATTATACACCTTCCTTCCTTTTTACATTTTTATATATTGCTTATATATTTTCATTTTATATAATTTTCAAGTGTTATGAGTATACAATAAAAATCAAGTAAGATTAAGTTAGTAAGAACAAACTAACATTTATTCAGATACCTTCAACATTTCTCACATTATCACAGTTTATTCAATATAGTTTATAAAATGGTAATAAAATATGACAAAAAGTCAGAGTTAAACTGTCAAAGCAAATTAATCTTGATAATGTCAGAAAACGTTGATGGAAAGGTATGTAATGGATTACAATCAAACAAAAAATTTGAAAATTAGTATGACAATATTTACATAACTATCAGTACTTTGTTGACCAATGCCTAATTGTGTTCAGTCTGTGGTGTAAAAAGTTCACATTAGCAATTAAAGAAAAAACACTGAAGCAAAACATGGTCATAGGTGTCTAAATATTTTTTGGTCCCAAATCTTTATCAATTTTACCAGTAGTCCACTGTATGAAGAATTTTTGGGTTTACTATGTCACAGTTTACTTTATTTCACTATCCTCGCTTACATAAATGAACTATAGTGTCCTGCACACACTAGTAAAAAAAAAAAAAAAAGTATATCTGGTGTCTGAATAATTTTTGGTTTGACTGTATCTGTAAAATAAATATTAAATATGTATTCTCACAAGTTTTGTTTTTAAATATTTTCTTTACTAAAAAACAAGTCAAGGACAAATTCAATTTATTAAGAATCTAGTTTTGCGATGTACTGATCAATTTTACAGCAACATTCATTCAGGAAAAAATGGTTTTATTTTTCATATCTTTTATGGCTATGAAAACTTTTTTTCTCATAAAGATACTGACCTCGCAGCTGATCCTCAGGGGAAGTACACCGTTGATTGCTGAACACATTCAGGACAGACCCCTGATGCAGTGAATCAGTCTAAAACATTCAAATAAATGAGTCACTTTTTGTATTTCATCACACAAACGTCAAGTCAAATGCATTTGTAGAGTTAAAAATGAAGAGACAAACAACAAAGCTTTCACATAACGGATAAAACATAGAACAAATGTGACCACATGCCAACAATCTTATGACCAAATTTAATCCGACTTCACCACATTTTCAAACGAAGGTTGATGTCACTTTGAAACTTTAAAAAACTGACTTTTAACCTTAAGAATGTATCTTGTTTGAAACGTTTCACATTTCCCTTCCCATGTGCTCCAAATGTCATATAGTGTCACTGGACATGAAGTTTTCGTTGGGCTGGATTTGTCCTATCAGCTGGCTTTGCGAACAGCAATGTCAACCCTTGATAAGACAATCTTTTGGGAGCCAGCCTGTTCTCCAGTAAACGAAGGCAGGGGCCTAACCACAGACATCACAATGTCAGGAAGACTTTCTCAGCACACTCCCTCATGTCGAATCGATGTCAAAGCTCAATATGCATTAGCAGCCATTCTGGTTTGCCCGTAGTGATTGTGTAAAACAATAAACTTGTGAATCAACTGTTGGTCCACTTTTATTGATATTAGAGCCTTTTTATACACAACAATGCTTTAAACTTTAATAATGGGTTAAATTAAACATATATTTTGGTACAGTGCAGCTATAATAACTTTTAATGATAATTTTGCATTCGAACATAATTATACTGCTACTATTTGGAAGTGTAGTAATGAGAAAAACTAGTTTTATTTTTAATTCAAATGAAAAGGTAGTAAAATTAAATAAAATTTAAGATCACTCTTTAGCTAATTGTAAAAACACATACGCACTGCCTAAAATGTCAAGTACAATTTGACAGGACGTGGCAGCAATAATGTTGTATGCCATCTAATGGTTTGGCTTTTCATGTGTGGTGAAGTATTTAACAAAACATGTCTTTCCTTTTGTCATATTGAGGGTAAAAAACATATATCCTGCCTTTACCGCGATGTCTAGCTTATTTCCTTTGACTAGTTTCTGAAATTCGGAGGGGACAGGGCTGTGGGACCGGCCTCCAAAGTTTCAACATCAGCTGTGGTACTAACCACTGTACCAGCGTACACGAGCCAACAGTAAGCAAGAAACATAAATTAAAGTATATTTAACTTTATTTAATAGAGTTGTCTTTCTTCTTTTAAACATTAAATCATGCGTCACGATAATTGTGATGATCAAAAAGTGACAGAGGGTAGTGTCTAGTGAAAAATAAAGAAAAGTTTAGACCAAACAAAAGTTTTACAATTTTATTTTTATATTTTTTTACATTTAAAAAAAAAAACATTTAAATGCAACTTGATGAAATGATCACATTATAAACCCTTAATAATTAAAAAAATAAAGTAATACAGTACAATAGAATACAACTTTAACTCTTTAACTCTTTTAGAATTCTGACTCAAAAACTCGAATTCTGACTCAAAAACTCGAATGACTAGAATTCTGACTCAAAAAATGTCATTTAGAATCTTTCAGATTTGATAGTGATCCAAAATTGTACAATACCTGCCATATTTACTGAAGAAACTTCACGACAAGCTTTTAAAAAAGATGAAATGTCAAACTGTACCTTATTAGCATGTCCTTAAGCACTAAGCTCAGATGAAAAGTCTTCACAATGTCATATTCACAATATCCTGAGAGTAGTCTGTGACCCCTGGGTTGAACTGGAGAGTGAAAGAGTTTGCTGCATGCTCTTAGTTTTGAACTACAAGTGTGCATGCGCTCAACCTGTCTTTCTCTCTCATTCAGCCGTTCTCCCACTCACCCTGTCTGCTTTTGGCTGTCACTCACACAGATGGGATGGGTCTATGGGCGATGCAAGCAGGTTTCCTGTAAAGCACCCACACTTTTTGCCCTCCCAAATGCAACACTTGCACTTTAATATGTTTATATTTCCCACAAAAAAAAGAGCAAAACCGTTAAGCCACGAATTTATATGTGTGTGTGTGTGTGTGTGTGTGTGTGTGTGTGTGTGTGTGTATAAAGCGCACAGCTGATACTGTGGACTTCCCAGACCAAATATAGACTCGGACCCTTCGGTTTGTGGTTTATGGATAAGTGATTCACATCCACAGCTTTGGTGTGTACGTGTCCTTAATAAAGACTATAGTTTGATGGCATGCACGGTGTTCAAGTAAAAAATAAAACACCATGAGGGATGTGGTTTGAACACAGATGCTACGAGCAGGCGCACCTGGAGTTAAATCTGGGATTGCTTTGGGGAGGAGGGGCTGTTTTCTGACTTGCTTTAGTAGGGATGGAATGTACACCTTCAACAGGTAAGAAAGGCCACATTGTTCCTGTATCTGCCGCTCAACCACAGACAGCAAGCGAAAGCGGGGGGCAGGGGGGACGGGAGGGTGGAAGAGCGTGTCTTACATTGCAAGTGACCATTCGAGGCTTTGCTGAAGTCCCTCCGTAGTCAAACACACACCAGACAATCAGCGCGATTGTTCGGGTACAATTGTCAGGTGAGGTGAAAGGATGTGTTTTCCTTGTTCATTTGAAGTGCTTAATTTTATTTGACTGATGCCTTATCGTGTTACACCCACCCTCAATAATACAGCACTTAAAGAGCGTTCAGGTGCACGATGGTCCACAATCGTTAGAATTTCCTATCAATGATACTATCTTAAAAAGGTTCCAAAATGGGTTTTTTATAGCCATGCGATAGAAGAACCACTTTTGGTTCCCCAAACACTATTAAAAATAAAAATAAGGTTCTTTATTGGCATTGATGGTTCCATGAACATCCATGGAACCTTTCAAATGCACAAAAGGTTCTTTATAGTCGAAAAAAGGTTCTTTAGATTTTTAAAATGTTCTTCAACATGGTTGTTTTAAGAACTGTTTACTGAAAGGTTCTTAAGGGAACCAAAATGGATCTTCTATGGCATCACTGCAAAAACACCCTTTTGGAACTTTTTTCTGTGAGATCTTAGGAACACTTTAAAATTCTAAATAATATTTTTCCACTATAGAGAACCTTGCACTTTTACAAATTCTAAAAGCCTTTATTAGCATCTATAATTACATTAAGAACCTTCAACATCCATTCCACAAAAGGTTCTCTAATGTGGAAAACAGTTCTTGAAATTATTAAAATTTTCTTCAAACTAAGAAAAAAAGGTTCTTTTGAGAACTGCTGACTGAAAGGTTCTTCAGGGAACCAAAATGGTTCTTCTATAGCATTGCTGTGAAAACCTTTTTAACTTTTATTTTTAAGAGTATATATAGGATGTTAAAGGTCCTTAACCTAACCATCAATGCCAATAAAGAAAGTTTACTTTTAAGAGTATAGAAGAACCATTTCAGTTCCCCAAAAGGACCTTTCAGTGAAAAGTTCTTAAAAGAACTATTTTGAAGAACATTTAAAAAAATCTAAAGAACCTTTTCTGCATTTGAACGATTCCATCTTCTTCTCAAGGTTCTTCAAGGAACCACTGATGGCAATAAAGAATCTTTATTTTTAAGAGTGTAAGATGTTAAAGGTTCATGGGTGTTAAAGGTTCTTCAATGAACCATCAATGTCAATAAAGGAAGTTTACTTTTAAGACTAGAATATTTGTTGGTTCCCCGAAGAACCTTTTAGTGATCAGTTCTTAAAAAACAAAAACATTTTATTCTTAGTCTGAACATTTGTTTTGATAAAAAATCTAAAGAAACTTTATCCACTATATAAAGAACCTTTCGTCCATTGGAAGGTTCCCTCTTAAAAATAAAGTCTACAAAGAGTTTATGATGCCATAGAAGAACCATTTTCGGTTCCCCAAAAGGACCTTTCAGTCAACAGTTCTTAAAAGAACCATTTTGAAGAACATTTTTAAAAATCTAAAGAACCTTTTATGCATTCGAAAGATTCCATGGATGTTGAAGGTTCTTCATGGAACTATTGATGGCAATAAAGAACCTTTATTTTTAAGAGTGTAAGATGTTAAAGGTTCATGGGTGTTAAAGGTTCTTCAATGAACCATCAATGCCAATAAAGGTAGTTTACTTTTTAAGAGTATAGAAGAATATTCTGTGGTTCCCAGAAGAACATTTTTCATCTTTTTAAATCTAAAAAAATCTTTACTCACATGATATGAAGAATCTTTTGTCCATTGGAAGGTTCCTTTTTAAAAATAAAAAGAACTTCCCCAAAGAACTTTTTAGTGAACAGTTTAGAATGAACCATTTTGAGGAACATTTTAAAGGAACTTTTCCTGCATTTGAAAGGTTCCATGAATGTTCAAGATTTTAATTGGAGCCATCAATGCCAATGAACAACCTTTGTTTTTAAGAGTGTAACAATATGTCAGATGCCCACTGGTGTGGTTACTAAGTGCTAAGAAATAGTAAGTTATGACTAAACACTGTTTATCAAAGCTCATGATGGCGGTGTGCCCGTGGTTTTCTAGATACTTGTTCGTGCTCGTCTTTTACGATGCGGTGTTTTCATTCCCACGCGTTAATATGTTTGTATGTAAATGCACCATAATGATGGACGTAGGTGGCTGACATCGTCCAAAGAGGTGGGCGCCTGCCAGGAACCAGAGAGACGGGACTTCCCAAGCCTTGATTCCTAGCACCCACCCACCCACCCGACTCAACCACCTACAAACACACACATGAAAACAGCCTGCTATTACATACACCACAATGGTTTGGGATTTGGCGTGTTCCAACCTAAACAGCAGTTCTGAGTCTCTCCACACATAGTTCAGGTCACCGAGTCGCTTTTACAGTTCTGTATCTCACTGGTGTGTAAGCTTTTTGTCATTTTCATCTATTCTAGCCATTCTTTGTTTAGTTTAATGTGTTAGGTTTTATTTTTATACTCATTACACCCTCTGCCACGTTGTGGCCTCGTGATGCTCTTGACCCTCTTTGGTTTGACCACAGGAAGTGAAACAGCTCTTTAACACCATCCTGACCTATCCAACCATTCCTATTCTTTCTGCTTCCCATAGGTAGGAGGAAACACGGGATTGGTTTGAGAAGACGTATCAGAATATATGTTTTTTTTTTTTTTAAATCAATGGTTTCTAAAGGAAGTAAGGTTTTCTATAACCATGTCAAATGGAAAATGGTAATAAAATATGACAAGAACTCAAGAGTTAAACTATGTCAGAACAAATTCATCTTGTGTCAGATAACTTTGATAGATAGTGTCAAATCAAATTTTTGGTCCCAAATTTTTATCAATTTTACTGGTAGTCCACTGTATGATGATTTTTTTGGGTATAATATGTCACAGTTTATTTTATTTTGCTATCCTCACTTACATAAATAAACTACAGTGCACCCACTAGTAAAAAAAATATATATTTTTTAGTATTTTTAAAAGTGACAGTAAAGACATTTATAATATTACAAAAGATTTCTATTTATAAATTCTTTTGAACTTTGAAAAAAAAATTATCACAGTTTCCACAAAAATATTCATGAACAAATTTCTTGAACAAATCAGTATATTATACATTATATCAGTAAATTACAAGATTTTGTCAAATTGTTTTACAGTATTACTGTTTTTACTGTATTTGTGATCAAATAAATTCAGCCTCTGTGAGCAAAAAATTGTAATAAAAAACAGCAAAATAAATAATAAATAAAAAATGTAAATCTAGATAACAACTGAAAAACAGACCCAAATCATTTGAACAGTAAATAAGTACAGTACAATATATATATACAATATATATATATATAAGAACGGGTATTCTTTTTGGTTTTAGGACAAATTTGATGAAAGATTTTGATCCACTTCGAATGTTGACTACTGTATATATATATATATATATATATATATATATATATATATACAGTCGTGGCCAAAAGTTTTGAGAATGACACAAATATTAGTTTTCACAAAGTTTGCTGCTCAACTGCTTTTAGATCTTTGTTTCAGTTGTTTCTGTGATGTACTGAAATATAACTACAAGCACTTCATACGTTTCAAAGGCTTTTATCGACAATAACATGACATTTATGCAAAGAGTCAGTATTTGCAGTGTTGGCCCTTCTTTTTCAGGACCTCTGCAATTGGACTGGGCATGCTCTCAATCAACTTCTGGGCCAAATCCTGACTGATAGCAACCCATTCTTTCATAATCACTTCTTGGAGTTTGTCAGAATTAGTGGGTTTTTGTTTGTCCACCCGCCTCTTGAGGATTGACCACAAGTTTTAAGATCTGGAGAGTTTCCAGGCCATGGACCCAAAATTTCAACGTTTTGGTCCCCGAGCCACTTAGTTATCACTTTTGCCTTATGGCACGGTGCTCCATCGTGCTGGAAAATGCATTGTTCTTCACCAAACTGTTGTTGGATTGTTGGAAGAAGTTGCTGTTGGAGGGTGTTTTGGTACCATTCTTTATTCATGGCTGTGTTTTTGGGCAAAATTGTGAGTGAGCCCACTCCCTTGGATGAGAAGCAACCCCACACATGAATGGTCTCAGGATGCTTTACTGTTGGCATGACACAGGACTGATGGTAGCGCTCACCTTTTCTTCTCCGGACAAGCCTTTTTCCAGATGCCCCAAACAATCGGAAAGAGGCTTCATCGGAGAATATGACTTTGCCCCAGTCCTCAGCAGTCCATACGCCATACTTTTTGCAGAAGATCAATCTGTCCCTGATGTTTTTTTTGGAGAGAAGTGGCTTCATTGCTGCCCTTCTTGACACCAGGCCATCTTCCAAAAGTCTTGGCCTCACTGTCATGCAGATGTGCTCACACCTGCCTGCTGCCATTCCTGAGCAAGCTCTGCACTGGTGGCACTCCGATCCCGCAGCTGAATCCTCTTTAGGAGACGATCCTGGCGCTTGCTGGACATTCTTGGACGCCCTGAAGCCTTCTTAACAATGCAGTGGAACGTTTTTTTCGGGATTAAGTTGATTTTCATGGCAAAGAAGGACTATGCAATTCATCTGATCACTCTTCATAACATTCTGGAGTATATGCAAATTGCTATTATAAAAACTTAAGCAGCAACTTTTCCAATTTCCAATATTTCCAGTAATTCTCAAAACTTTTGGCCACGACTGTATATATAATCAGCCTCTGACCATAAACTGTTAAAAAAAACAGCAATATATAAGATTAAAAATGTATTTATTATTTATTTTGCTCTTTTTTATTACAATTTTTTGCTCACAGAGGCTGAATTTAACTGATCACAGATAAAATATATATATATATATATATATTCAGCCTCAAAAACAGCTAAATAAATGAATAAATGACAAAAATAGAAATTTAAACCATCGACTTGAACAGTAAATAAGTACAATACAGTACAATAAATAAATATACACACATATCCACAAACATATAAATATAAATAAATGAACATACATATATTTATAATATTTTATTGCACTGTACTTATTTACTTTTCTATTTATTTCTGTTAAAAATATCACTATCGAAGTGTCATTAGTCACAAGTAAACATGAGGACGCGTTTTCAATTACACGGAAAAACCTCACAAGCTACTTCTGATGAGAGCATGTGTGTCTTTGGTTTGTGGTCCAAAAGTCATCCAAGTCTACTGCTGGGAAAAGTGGAAAATTTGTGTATGAGTAATCAAGAGTAGCGTAATTTCATCCAATGCACAATCTATATACTCTAGCAGCACTCAAATAAATAAATAGCATTCTCTTAAACCTCAAATATATGCCCTTAATTCAACTACAGCACAACTACAACTACATGATTTTGAAATATGACAAAGAAAATTTATGATGTAAAATCCACACAATGTCTAGGTTAAATAAGCAAATTTGTGACATTCACCATGCACTTTTGGACCCCAACGTATATATGCTTTATTGTGCAATAGAGGAGGCCTGTTGAATTAAAGTACACAGCGATACTGTACACAGCTCCCCTCTACCACCGTCTCACGCCAGAAACCACAGCAGTTAGCATGAGCACCTAGACAAGCCTTTATCAGCGCTCAGCAGAGTTTCCGCCACCCAACATCCCCTTTCCCCACTCTCCTCTCCTTCTGCAGCCACAGGCTCCAACCACAAGGGCCACGCCGCTCTCACACACCCATGCCCACACTGGGAAACCGATGGGATGCAGAGACACTCATCACAGGTCAGTATGATGATGATTATGTCCATCACTGCCCGTCTTATATGGTGAGAAACAGACGAGTGGACACGTACTCCGCCGTGACCACACAGATAAAGATGTTATTGTGAAAGACGTCCGATTATCTTTTTATCTGAAGCACTATTGAGACACAGTTGCTATGCGCAATGGTCCTGTGGGTGCCGGTTCCTCATTCGGAGTCCGTCAGGTGTAACGATTGTTTGGTGACAAATATTCTTCTAAACTGAGTTCTGAGAAGATAAGCTCTGTCGCAAATATTTCCACTGTACATTTGACCAGTTGAACCGTAAACGCTATTAATAATTTATTATATTATTAGTTAATACAGAACTAACAATAATTTAGTAATGAAATAAAAATAATCAGCTGCTGAACACTAATAAAGACAAAATGACTTAAAGCAAGTACAGTTGAAGTCAAAAGTTCACACACACCTTGCAGAATCTGCAAAATGTTAATTATTTTACCAAAATAAGAGGGATCATACAGAATACATGTTATTTTTTATTTAGTACTGACCTGAATAAGATATTTCACATAAAACATGTTTACATATAGTCCACAAGAGAAAATAATAGAATTTATAAAAAATAGCCCTGTTCAAAAGTTTACATACCCTTGATTCTTAATACTGTGTTTTTACCTGAATGATCCACAGCTGTTTTTTTGTGACAGTTGTTCATGAGTCCCTTGTTTGTCCTGAACAGTTAAACTGCCTGCTGTTCTTCAGAAAAAAAGCATTCAGGTTCCACAATTTCTTTGATTTTTAAGCATTGTAGTGTATTTGAATTCTTTCCAACAATGACTGTATGATTTTGACATCCATCTTTTTACAGAAACATGATGCATTAAGAGCTGGGGGTGAAAACATTTGAATTTGAAGATCAGGATAAATGTAACTAATTTTGTCTTCTTGGAAACACATAAGTATCTTCTGTAGCTTCTGAAGGGCAATACTAAATGAAAAAAAAAATATATATATATATATATTCAGGCAAAATAAGCAAAATGTACATCGTCATTCTGTTCAAAAGTTTACACCCCTGGCTTTTAATGCATTGTTTTCCTTCTGGAGCATCAGTGAGCGTTTGAACCTTCTGTAATAGTTGCTTCTGAATCCCTCAGTTGTCCTCAGTGTGAAAAGATGAATCTCAAAATCATACAGTCATTGTTGGAAAGAGTTCAAATACACTAAAATGCTAAAAAAAACAAATAATTTGTGGGACCTGAAGGATTTTTCTGAAGTACAGCAAGAAGTTTAACTGTTCAGGACAAACAAGGGACTCATGAACAACTATCACTAAACAAAAAAAGCACAGCTGTGGATCATTCAGGTAACAACACAGTTTTAAGAATCAAGGGTATGTAAACTTTTAAACAGGGTAATTTTTACTAAATTACAACTATTGTTTTCTCTTGTGGACTAATGTAAACGTCTTTTATGTGAAATATCTTATTCAGGTCGATACTAAAATAACATGTATTTTCTACGATTCCTCTTATTTTAGTAAAATAATTAACGTTTTGCAGATTCTGCAAGGTGTATGTAAACTTTTGACTTCAACTGTATTAATGGGCCAAACGTTTAAAGAGAACATAATAATATAAAATATACAAATAAAAATGACTTGTTCTGTGAGCAGCATTGTGAAGTATAATTCTCATGCTCTGGGTGACATTATAACCATACCTGAAAAAAAGTAGCCTACACCAAGGAAACACATACTGTATCCTCTCTGATATAACATAAGGTAATTTCGAAATGCTCTTCGTGGTAAAGTTGTGAAAACCCAGCGTTTCATTGCGAAACTCACTGGTGAGCCACCTTACTGTAGAAGCATATTCAGAATGCTAACTACTTTTTTAGACACCAAATTAGCAGCATAGTATGCTGTAGTATGATAATATTGTGAGTTTTACCACAGTTCTCTAGTTTAAACCATTTCTGTTGTGAGTGTAGTCGCTGTAGTAAAGCTCTGTGAGCCGTGCATGTGCAGGGAAAACCCCTGTTAGGATTAGTTTTCACAGTGGTGCTTCCCAGAAAAAGTGACCAGTGTAATTATGATGCCCAGTTGTAGGAGGATCTCTTAAATTATCGCAGGAAAAAAACAGGACAGGCTGGAAGCATATGCAATTTTGAGGAGGACTTGTGTCATTGAGGCCAGTGTGTCATTTGTGGAGGGCAAACAGATTCCAAAACCAATCAGTTCAGGATCAGGATCCGAATCACTCATTATCTTTGACTAAGCGTCTGCACATGAGAGCCAGAGGTTTACTTCAGGTTACAACTGCTCCTCAGCTATTTTCCATTACTGAAAGCAAGATGAAATCATTGGACCTAGGTAGAGTGTTGACTTTATAGTGAATCACCTTTACCTACTAATGCTCTTTAAAAACAGATAAATAGGAGTAAGTTTTGTTTTTAACTTCTGAAATATTTTTTGTATTACATATCTTCCTTTAAACTTACCCAAAATGTGACACACAAATATAGTTTTGCATAGTGATACTAATGAACCATATGAAATTTTTATTTATTTTTTTTAAACATAGATTTTATCCAACTTATTTTTCAACGCTGAAGTGTTTTCTGTGAATGTGAGAGACTTCCAGTTCAATATCAGCTATAAGGAAATAACTAGCAGAATAACAAAGTGAAGTAAACTGTAAAACTGTTTGTACTACAAACCAGTGTTTTCATAATTAAGATAATCCATGAAAAAATATGGTAAGACACCAGTTTACAGTATCAAGCAACAAAATTAGTTGTTTTGTACAGCTAAAAATAACTGAAAGCAAATGACACCCGAAGCCAAACCCATTAAATTCACAAATGGTGAATAATCACTCTTAAGGAAAAATAAGGTGCATACAATTAGTTTTTTCTTGACATCTGTATCTTGCATTAAATTTCAAGTGAACAAGCCTAATAAGTAGCTACCAACAGACGCAAATAGGCTCAAAAGTTAGGAGATGTCAGGAGAAAAAACTATAAATTATGTCCTTATTAGAAGACATTGAAGAAAATGTATTAGATACAATTCAGACAAATTACTGAATGCTAATAGCAAGATAAATCTTTATCATACAAGAAAAGTCACATAACTAAAATGAGCTTTCAGTGTTCATGATTGTTTATTTTTCCGCTATTTAGTCATCTGTTAATGTATAAATGTGATTTGTTTTTCTACTCTGTAATACTACAATATTTATACAGTTGGTTACATTAACTAAATGGGCTCAGAGTATACTTAACTCCATTTCAGCCTAGGCCTATATGTCATATTGCATGTTTTTACTCTACACTTGCCAGTGTTTATTAAATAAAAATGGCTATGGTTCACCAGGCTGTGAGGTCAGACACACTTTCAAGCATCAACATTGCTTCAATATAGTCTAAGTTAGTAAATATCAGATATTTTTGGATTCTGCATTTGTGTAGGAACATCCTTTCTTTAGTTTCTGTTTTACTCTTAATTTCTGTCTTTGAGCTTGTTTGCTTTAGTTTACAGGTTTAAAGTTAAATATGTATGATGACATGCAACATAAATACAATATTAAATACATACAGCTCTCATAAGTAGTTAAACCTGCACTGACACACTAAACAAGTTTTACACAACTGAATACATGTAGGCCTATGTACTTTTATTCTATGTCTGTTGTACACATTGTAGATTGTATTGTAATGTACACGTATTGTTTAACTTTTTTCATTGTTTTAAACTTTTATGTTATTATTACTACTAATATGTGATGTGTGGATGTTGGCCGATTCAAAACATTCTTATTTATTATCAGCAATATTTTCCGCAGTCTTTAATGACGTTGTACAGCACTTCCGCTTGGTTTTGCCCTTTTACCTCATGTCGTAAGCGGAAGTACACATACGCAGAAATTCAATACACGGAGCTGGAGTGAGCGACATCTATACAATACAAGATGGATACGCTAATATTGGTAATATGACTTTACATTTGGGTGTCCAATAAATGCATTGAAAGTGTAAAACATTCGCTTGAAGATAAATCCGCTTTGTTTTCACTTCAGACACTAACTGTTACTTTTCCGCTACATCCGCTAAACAGTGAATCAGTAACCAATCTTATGAGTTTACCAATAACGTGCATAGTTAATTATACATAAAAGGTAAACATAATTTAACCGTTATAGGAAAATATTATGTTAAAATTTTGAGTTTACAGTCTGGGTAGTTGCTGATGGACATTTAACGTTACATGCATAGTTCCATGTCTGCTCAACCTTTGCTCTGATCACCTGATTGTTTTCACTGTAATTCATTAGTGATTTGTCATATTTGTGTTTTTGCTGTGACAGGAGCCCTCTCTGTACACTGTAAAAGCTGTTCTGATCATGGACAATGATGGAGAGAGACTGTATGCTAAGGTGAGACTCACATGAACATTAGGGTTTCATTTAACCCTGTAAAGCCTGACATTTATTGAACCATTAGATAAAATAAAGAACACTAAAATTTGCAAATGTGTTTTATGTTTTGCATTATATTTGATACATCATGCTTTTATAATTGCACACACTCAAAGAAAACAATTCAAACTAAGCAAAAATTGGTGCAGATTTTGTTTTTATATGGCTAAAAAGTCTTGTAAATTAATGAAGTTTTTATAACATTATAGCTGACTGTTTGGATAAAAATGTAAATGTGAGTTGTCACTCTATACTTTCCAATAATGCAGTTTGTAGTTGTAACTCACACCCTTAGAAACATTACCAGCTTGATTTTTGTTTGCATAAGGTGTATGGATGAGCTTCATTAGCTCTTTATTTGTCGTCATATTCTACTTCAGAAATCTAGACGTGTTACTGTGTTATAAGCTTCATATATGTGACCCTGGACCACAAAACCAGTCATAAGGTTAAATTTTACAAAACTGAGATGTATGCATCATATGAAAGCTCAATAAATAAGCTTTCTATTGATGTATGGTTTGTTAGGATAGGACAATATTTGGCCGAAATACATCTATTTGAAAATCTGGAATCTGGGGGTGCAAAAAAATCTAAATACTGAGAAAATCACCTTTAAAGTTGTCCAAATTAGGTTCTTAACAATGCATTTTACTAATCAAAAATTACATTTTGATATATTTACAGTAGGAATTTTACAAAAAATCTTCATGGAACATGATGTTTACTTAATTTCCTAATGATTTTTGGCATAAAAGAAAAATCAATAATTTTGACCCATGCAATGTATTTTTGGCTATTGCTACAAATATACCCCAGCGACTTAAGACTGGTTTTGTGGTCCAGGGTCACATATTAGTTTGTGACCGTGTTGTTGTCTTTATGTTTTAGTACTATGATGACACATATCCCACAGTGAAAGAGCAGAAAGCCTTTGAGAAGAACATCTTCAATAAGACACACAGAACAGACAGTAAGTGATTGTATTAATGTCAGTCTTGAGTTTGCTCACATAAAGTCATGTGGACCTATCCTTGCTCTCTTTGACACAGGTGAAATAGCATTGCTGGAAGGCCTAACGGTTGTGTACAAGAGCAATATTGATTTATACTTCTATGTCATCGGCAGCTCCCATGAAAATGAGGTAATGCTTTATAATATTAGATATAAGTGTGTTTTTTCTATGATAATCATGTGAATTTCATATGTGCTATTTTCTTTTCTCCCACAGTTGATGCTTATGTCAGTGCTGAATTGCCTTTTTGATTCTCTGAGCCAAATGTTGAGGTAGGAAAGGCTTTTTTGTTAAAAGGGAACCCTGGGTATTAAGGCTTAAAGAAGTTTTTCATTTCCAGAACAAAAATTTACAGATGATTTACTCACCCCCTTGTCATCCAAGATGTTCATGTCTTTCTTTCTTCAGTCATGAAGAAATTGTTTTTGAGGAAAACATTTCGAGATTTCTCTCCATATAGTGGAGTTCTCTGGTGCCCCCGAGTTTGAACTTCCAAATTGCTGTTTAAATGCAGCTTCAAAGGGCTCTAAATGATCCCAGCAAAGGAAGAATGGTCTTATCTAGCTAAACGATCGGTTATTTTCTAAAAAAAAATGTATTTTTTTAAACCTCAAATGCTCGTCTTGTCTAGCTCTGTGTATTCTGGTTCAAGAGAAGTTAGGGTTATGTCAAAAAACATCCATCTATTTTTTGTGTTCCACAAAGTGAACGTGCAAAAAAGGCTAGACAAGACCAGCTTTTGAGGTTTAAAAAGTATAGAAATTTAAATTTCTTAGAAATAACTGAAAATTTCGCTAGATAAAACCCTTATTCCTCAGCTGCGATCCTTTAGAGCCCTTTGAAGCTGCATTTAAACTGCATTTTGGAAGTTCAAAATGTTTTGTTTAAAAAAAAAAAGGGGGACCATAGAAGTCCACTATGTGGAGAGAAATCCTGAAATGTTTTCTTCAAAAAAAAAAGTTTCTTTAAGACTGACGAAAGAAAGACATGAACATCTTGGATGACAAGAGGGTGAGTAACTGATCTGTAAAGTTTTGTTCTGGAAGTGAACTTCTCCTTCAATATAATGTAAACGATGTCTCCTACTAAAATATGTAGTAGAAACGGATGATTTACTTTATTTAAAAATCCACATTGTTTTTAGACATATTTTGGACTATGGGGGGCGCCATTATTTTGATTACGTAAAACGGTTGCATTTGGTGAGCTACTGGCGCTGCATGTTTCCATTTTTTTCTGCAACACAACTCGGAATAAGCAACTTGGAAAATAAAATACTGATACTATGCCACATTTTGTGGCTTTTGGTTGTAATTTTCAGTTGAAAGGCAACAAGATAAGTGATGTAAGTCAATGCTTTCCTAGCAATAAGAAGAGGAAAAAAGAACAGGAAGATGCCTGTGGATGAATAAATCTTCCTAAAGACCTGTGTCTGTGTTTGTTCCACTTTAGCCCTGATGCCTCTGAGGCTTTTAGTAGACCACAGCTACTGAAAGAGCTTACAAATGGCAGAGACAAGAAACGCTAGATGCCATCCTGGCAGGATGTAAACATGCTGATGCTTGTCATGAAGCCACAGTCACTGAAGGAGTTTTTTAGTGCGGATTTCATGCAATATGCAGAGGTGTTTAGACTCTTTGTAGGGAAAATTGATTGTACAGCATGTGGTTTAAGCTTATGCTTACATCCATCGCCACCTATAAGCTCTTTCAGTAGCTGTGGTCATCGCATCGGTATTTTATTTTCCGAGTTGTGTTGTGGTAAAAATAGCAACAGATAGTGCCAGTAGCTCACCAAGTGCAACTATTTACGTAATGAAAATAATGGTGCCCCCTTAGTCCAAAATATGTATATAACAATGTGGATTTTTTTTAATTACGTAAATATTTAATGGGTTTTTAACTACATATTGCAGTAAGAGACATAATTTACGTTATACTAAGCCATACAAGTCAACCCAGGGTTCCCTTTAAAAGCTGTATATATTTTCTACCAGCTACCCAACTAACAACAATTTGTTCTTATTCTTTTTAGGAAAAATGTGGAAAAGAGAGCCCTGCTTGAAAATATGGAGGGTCTTTTCTTGGCTGTTGATGAGATTGTTGATGGAGGGTAAGTCGTAGTTATTGTATTCAAACTAGAAAAGTGGAGGTCGTAAACCAGAAGTAAACCATTTTGTAACATAGAGATCTTGTAGATGTTGCTGTTTATACACTGCCATTCAAAAGTTTGATAAGATTCTGGAAGATTTTATGTTTTTGAAAGGTTTTTAAGGTTCATGCTCATCAAGGTTGCATTTATTTAATCAAAAATACAGTAATATTGTCAAATATTATTAGTTTAAATTAAGTGTAGGGTTGCACGATTAATCGCACGATGTTGTGAGGTGCGTTTAGTCAATGAAGCCGGTACTTTGATTAGTAGTAAATCTCCATCACGTGCGTTCGTAAATCGTAAGGCGTAAATCACTGACAAGCTACGCCAAATCGCGCTCAAAATCGCACTCGATTTGGCGTAGCTTGTCAGTGATTTACGTCTCTGTGTATTAATTGCCGCTCCAGCTGAACGCACGTGATGGAGATTTACTACTAATCAAAGTACCGGCTTCATTGACTAAACGCGCATCACAACATCGTGCGATTAATCGTGCAGCCCTAATTAAGTGTACTATTTTTTCAAATGTAATATGTTCCTTTGTTGCTATTATTCCAGTCTTACAGGCATAGTTCATGCAAAAATTGAAATTCTGTCAATAATTACTCACCCTCATCTCATTCCAAACCCGTAAGACGTTTGTTCATCGTCAGAATACAAATCAAGATATTTTTGATGAAATCCAAGAGCTTGCATAGACAGCAATGCAACTAATAAACTGAATAAAGACATTATTTTTGTTTTCTTTTACGCACAAAAAATATTCTCAAAGCGTCATAGCATTGCGGTTGGACTATTTTAACAATGTCCTTACTACCTTTCTGGGCCTTGAACGTGTCAGTTGTGTTGCTGTCTATGCAGAATCAGAAAGCTCTCATATTTTATCAAAAACATATTAATTTGTCTTACGGGTTTGGAGCTACATGAGGGTGAGTAGTTACTATCCCTTTTAGAGTCATGCGATCCTTAAAAAAATCATTATAATATGCTAATTTGCTTCTCCAAACATTTATTTTTAATCAATATTCTTATTAACTTTTATCTTATTATCAATGTTAATTGATCACTTTTGATCAAGTTAATGCATCCTTACTATTTAAAATAGTGTAATGTTCTTTCACCCCAAACAAATTACTGTCCCCTGACCTGTAAATCTTTAAAATGTATAATCATCAGTATTATTATTATTATTATTATTATTAATAATTTTATCAGTACTAGTTGTCCTACAGAAATTTAGATAGTTTATATATTATAATAACTTAATTAAAATAAGTTTTACAATCAATATTAATTTTAGCAATTGTGTGTGCCTTTTTGAATATTTGTTCAATTATATTTAGATTTTTTTTATTATTATATTAGGAGGCCCACACAGAATCAACAGCTGAAGAATTCATCATACATTCCCATCATTCATTTATGCTCCTTTTATTCATTAATTGAATATTCTGGCTGTTTTGATTTTGCTTTCAGCTACCAATAAAACTGTACTATGGAGGACCAGGAGTGCCACTTATCAATTTAATAATTCAAACAAAAAAATTTATATAAATCACCTTTAAACAAAGTAGTGTTTTTTAATTGTTTAATAAAACAATACATTTAGAAAATAATTTTTAAATGTATAACTATAGACAAATTTAAAAACTGTTTATTTTATTTATGTTTTAAAACATAAATTAATAAAATACTACATACTATATCACTCTCAGCTCTGTTTAACAATTTTTATCATGTTTAAATGGACCAATCCAGTAGCTCAAACACTAAAGTATGGTGCTAGCAACACCCAGATCATGGGTTCGATTCTCAGGGAATGAATGTACTAATAAAATACCATGAATTTAAGTCGCTTTGGATAAAAGCATCTGCCAAATTCCTCAGATTCTTACCGAAAATCATTTCAGAAAAGTCTATAGATTCCTTCTGGGCCTAGACATCGCCAGTTGAAAAACCCACTGCGACCACATAAGTTTGATTCTGGCGTATGTTATTTCCTGAACCTGTTCCTCCCATTTGTCCACATCCTTTCCTGTTTTCAGTAATAGTGGCCAAAAAAGCATTTTCTAAAACAGAAACGAGTCTACAAATCACATTGTATAGGCTGCAGTGCTGATCACTCATTAATTGTCTGTTTTACAGTGTGATCCTGGAGAGCGACCCACAGCAGGTGGTTCACCGTGTCGCTCTGAGGGTAACTACTTCCTGTTCTCCTCTATTGACTTTCATGATGCTGTTGTAAACGTTAATCTGCTTAGTATTTGTTGGCTCTGCTTCACCTCATGTTCTCTGACGCCAATGATGAGCATTATGGTCCTGCTATGCAGCTATTAAGTTTGATTTCCAATAATCTTGCATGTACAAGACAAGAAAGCAAGCCAGTAGTCCTAAACTCATCAGCATCTCTCTCGTGTCGTTACAGGGTGATGACGTGCCTCTGACAGAACAGACAGTCACTCAGGTGAGAGAAGTCGACGCACTTCCTTCAGCGACACCTGTCGCCATCACAGCTCTTATGTTTTATAGTAGTTCAGAGATTTACCCATGATTCATTTAGAAGATGAGTCCACGGTGGTCTGGTTTCACAGCTCCCACATTAAGATCATTTGATCGCGCCGTCGCCAGCCCCGGCTTTCCGGGTTCCCGCGTGTGTCTGCCGCATGTAAACATGATGGCTAATTATTGGCGGCTGTCTGCCAGCAATGGCTCCCCGTGGCTGCCGTAGTCGTGAGTGCGGACTGATTAATGCTCTCATTTAAGAGGCCCTGCGACAGGCTGCCTGTATCCCTTTCGTGTCTGTGATTAATGGCTGTCTCCTCGTCTTCCCCGCTATACGGTTATACTTTGGCTCGCCTCGTGCAAATTAAGATGATGAATTAATTCCTGGATGTTTTGCTGCACCTGCATTACTCGATTACAGGGTTCCCTTAATGTTAGCGCCTTCGTATGATGGGTTTAGGTTTCTCATTTGTGACCCATCATTTGTAGCAATAGCCAAAAATACACTGTATTAGTCAAAATTATCAGTTATTCTTTAATGCCAAAAATAATTAGGATATTAAGTAAACATCTTGTTCTATAAAGATATTTTGTAAATTTCCTACTGTAAATATATCAAAACCTAATTTTTAATTAGTGATATGCATTGCTGACAACTTTAAAGGTGATTATCTCAATATTTAGATTTTTTTACACCCTCAGATTTCAGATTTTCAAATAGTTGTATCTCAGCCAAATATTGTCCTATCCTAACAAACCATACATCAATGGAAATTGCTTATTTATTCAGCTTTTAGTCAAAAAAATGTAACCCTTATGACTGGTTTTGTGGTCCAGGGACACATTTTACATAAACTAGAGTTCAAAAGTTTGTCAGTGAGATTTTTTGGTAGCACTTTAAAATAAGGTTCCAGTTGTTAACTATAACTAGTATATTTATTAATCTTTATTAATAATAGTTAATTAAAATATAGCTGTTCATTGTTAGTCCATGTTATCTCATCATGGTCTATTAAATAACATTAATAGATCCAATTTTTATTTTAATTTTAATAATGTATTAGTAAATGTTGGAATCAACATTAACTATGATTAATAAATGATTTTAAGTATTTCTTCATTGTTAGGTTAACGAATGTTAACAAATGGGACCTTTTTGTAAAGTGTGTGTATGTATGTATGTTATTTAGAAAGAAATCAGAAAATAATGAGAAATGTTTTTTGAGCAGTAAATCAGCATACTAGAATGATTTCTGAAGCATCATGTGACTGAAGATGATACTAAGTAATGATACTAAAAATTCAGCTTTGCATGACAGAAATAAATTACATTTTAAAATGTATTTAAACAGAAAAGGTTATTTTAAATTATAATAATACTTCAGAATTTTACTGTATTTTTTATCAAATAAATGCAGCCTTTTTTTAGCATGAAATGCATGAACAAAATCATACCCATCCCAAATACTAACTATAACACTTTATTTATTTTATTCACTTTATTCTGGTTTTGGTATTTTGAAAAATAAGGGAAAAAAACTTATTAAAAAATTTCACCCATAATTTAAAGCTTTTGGACCTTGCTGTATCTTTTAAATTTCAAAAGTGACAGGAAGGACATTTATAATGTTACAAAATATTTATATTTTAAATAAAGACTTTTTTTTTTTTTTTTACTTTCTATAAAGAATTAAAAGAAGTAATCAAGGTAAATCATTTTAAAATTACATTTTAAAATGTATTTAAATGGAAAACCGATTTGACCACATAAATGCAGCCTTGGGCTATTTAAAAAATACCTTATCCATCCCTAACATTTTAACATACTGGTTTTAGTATTTTACAAAAATAGGAAAAAATACAAGTAATTTTACTCATAGTTAAAGCTTTTGGGCTTCTCTGTATTTTAAATGTGCTATTAGTTTGACTTGAATAGTTCTAAGCGTTTTTAAACCCATAAAGCTGCATCCTGATGGATGCATGTCTTGTAAGAAAAATGATGGCATTAATGAGTCAAGAACACAAACACGTTAAAATTCAATTACCTGTTGTAGCTTTGGAGACAAGTGAGGTTTTTTGGGAGTGGTTTGGTCTATCCGTCCTCATTGAGTGATTGGATTTACTGAAGAGGAACACAAAACATTTCATATAAATGATTCTGAGACTGGCAATTCATTACAATTAAATGTGACTAATTATTTGGCATTGCCTAATTTAAAACATCAGGTTATAATAAATCGGCAGAAGCCACTTTCATATATTCCTTCATAAGATCCTAATGACACCTCAAATTAATTCTAACAACCATTAGAAGTGGGTTTAAAGAAGCTCGCAGTAATGTGTCTTCCATTTAAAGTTTGACATCTGAAACATTAATAGTACGAATGCCATGAGAATCCAGTTCAATTCTACTTCTACTTTTCTCCCTTTATCTGTAAATGCATGTCTTGGTTCTAACTTTACTGGATGTTTTTTTTTTTTTTTTCTAGGTGCTACAGTCAGCTAAGGAGCAGATCAAATGGTCTCTACTCCGATAGGACACTTTTGGTCCCGTTCCTGAACTGAGACGAGGAGAACGAATACGACTCAACCACTTTTCATCACTACGGTCCTATCTGCCCTTTTTTTCCTTGAGTGTTTTCCTGACTGTTAAAGTGCACATCCACTGAAAACGACTTCTAGTGTTTCTCTCACTGGAAGATAAGAACAAGAACATGACCATTTAAAAAAAAACAAAAAAAAAAACAAAGTCAAGGCAGGAGGAAGAAGCTGGAATATTGTCTTAGCGGGACTTTCTTTTTAGGGAAAAGTACCGGGGCGTGTTTTTTATCCCATTCCAGTAAGCGCTTGAATATATGGCTGGTTTTGTGAATGATATCACTGTTGTACTGTGAGATTTTCATTACGATTCATGTACATTCCAGTGGTTGATCTTGTTCTCTGCTCTTCCCTCTGACCCTTGTTTTGATTGAAGTAAAGAAACAGTTTCATCCTAGTTCTGCTGCGGTGTGTTTTCCTCCTTTTGGGTTACTATTTGGTTTGCAGAGGCGGCAGTGACGTTTCCTTTTCCAATATTTTGAGGTCACTGTTTTGTGTTCAAGTCAGTCATCACTAGTACTACTACTAGGAGACTCTTTTCACCGACTACTAAGCATGTAACCTTCCTAGCAACCACATGGAAATGTGCTAAAACCATTCAAAACAAACATTAACCACCAACTACACTACCAGTCAAAAGTTTTTGAACAGTAAGATTTTTAATGTTTTTTAAAGAAGTCTCTTCTGCTCACCAAAATATTTTTCAAGCAACATTTTCAGTATCATTACTTAGTCTTCAGTGTCACGTGATATTTCAGAAATCATTCTAATATGCTGATTTGCTGTTCAAGAAATGTTTTTTTTTTCATTATCAATATTTAAAACAATTCAGTTTTTTTTTCAGGATTCTTTGATGAATAGAAAGATCCAAAGATGAGCATTTATCTGAAATAAAAAGCTTTTGTAACATTATACACTATACCATTCAAAAGCCTGGAGTCAGTATGTTTTTGAGGAAAAATATAGAAATTAATACTTTTATTTAGCAAGGACGCTTTAAATTGATAAAGTAATGATAAAGATATTTTTAATGTTACAAACGATTTCTATTTGAGATCAATGCTGTTCTTCTGAATTCTACTCAGCTGTTTTTAACATAATGTTTTTTGAGCAGCAAATCAAAATATTACAATGATTTCTGAAGAATCATGTGACTGGAGTAATGATGCTAAAATTCAGCTGATCACAGGAATAAATTACATTTTAAAATATATTTAAATAGAAAACAATTATTTTAAATAGTAAAAATATTTCAAAATTTTACTGCTTTTGCTGTACTTTGAATCAAATAAATGCAGGCTTGGTGAGCAGACGAAATCCTGATTTGCAGTTTTGAATGGCTAAACAACTCTAGCATCTAAAATATAAATATTAGGCTCATTCAACCTTTTTCAAAATTATATATGTAAAGACGAGACTTACCATTTTGGTGTCCGCATCAAATTAATTTGACAAAATATATACATTTTATATACATAAAAATTAAAGCATGTACTTTATTTTAAAATACACTTTTAAAAATAAAGGTGCTTTAAAAGGTTCTTCACAGCGATGCCATAAAAGAACCATTTTTGCTTCCACAAAGAACCATTCAGTCAAAGGTTCTCTCCTTTTTATGATCTGAAGAACCTTTTTTCACCACAAAGAACCTTTTGTGAAACAGAACGGTTCTTCAAATGTTAACCATTTAAACAAAAAAAGGTTCTTCTATGGCATGGTGAAGCAACTTTAATTTTAGGAGTGTAGCTTTTCTGAAAACCAAAATCCTAAATATGTGTGAAATAATATCGCCATTTAGCTTAACATACAGCCTACATATGAAACAACATGCTTATTAATTACCCTTACTTAAAATATATAAAAGAATAAGTGAGAATACTAAATTTTATTTCATTTTAAACGATTAAAAACCTACTTCTTGCTGAAAATGGGTAAAACCGAATCATTTAATGCCATGTAATGATTCTGTTCTAAATATGCCTGACAAGATTTGTTTTGTTATATGAACGTTCGTTACACTTAATGTGATTTTAGCGGGTGTTTTCATGGTAAAAATATATGATAGTCAGAAATAATGCTTGAAAACCCTAATATAAAATAATACAAATAAATATATCCATCATACTATTTTAACGTGAAAATAAGCCTATGAGTCAGACTTCCGGTTCATTAGGCGCTACAGAGACGTTTCGAGAAGAAAACAACGTGCCGTAAACGGTAAAACTGCACTACAAACTAGTGTGTTCATAATTAAGATAAAACATTAAAATAGTATGGCAGAAAAAAACTGTTTTGTACAGCTAAAAACAGCTGGACGCGGATGAGACCGGAAGCCAGACCAAAAATGTACAAATGGCCGCAGCCACTCCTACATAAAAAAATAAGATGGATAACTGTGTATACTATATACAGTATTATATGATTTCAAACTGTATTGCCTCTTAAGCTTCCTAGTCTATCAGTTAGCAACTCAAAGTCAATCCAAGAGCGCCCTCTTCTGGTTTTGAACAAAACACGCAGTCCTGAGGCTGAACTGCGTTTAGCATTTACTACACTGATTTAACTTTGCTGTTGTGCTTCCCAGGCACATGTAAAATAGCAAGTGTTTTAATACGTCCACAACTGTGAGGTTAATTAGTATTTTTTTTTACCTCTTAAATAATTGTCAATTTTGATTTGGTTGTAAATTGCACGCAGCATATGGCACAATTTGAAGAGCTCCTAAAACAGGCTGTTATTTAAAACCCCGAGTAGCTGTTTTGTCCGCAAGCCCTCTTGCACTGCATGGGGAAAGTGTTTATTCCACTAAATATTCCGGTTGTTGCTAAACACCCACACTTAATGAGTGTGCATGTGTGCTGCAAGGAGGTTTGACAGCTTCGCATGCCTGCTTTTTCTCTGGTGGATTCCTCCCCTGTCTCTCATTTTAATGCAAATGAAAGGTTCCCCTGGAGAAATGGTTGTAAAAATAGTAGTATATCACATACATGCCTCAGAATCATACCTAGGACACAGTTATCGCACCGGGGGCGGAGACGAGACGTGTCAGTCTCGAGGGGTCACCGTGACCAATGCTTTGAACGAGTTCACTAAGATTTTATCAGGCTACATGTAAAGAGCCGATGCAATGGCTGTGTCTGAAACCGAAGGAGCTGCCCACTCTGTTTTAGGCTTAGAAAGCATATGTATTTTCTACCCTGTTCAGCACCATAACGGCTCGTCTAATGATCTACAGCAAATTAAAGAGAGCTTTAGACATAACCAGACATGGAGCAAATATGTGACCCTGGACCACAAAACCAGTCATAAGGTTAAATTTTACAAAACTGAGATGTATACATCATATGAAAGCTCAATAAATAAGCTTTCTGTTGATATATGGTTTGTTAGGATCGGACAATATTTGGCCGAGATACATCTATTTGAATATCTAGAATCTGAGGGTGCAAAAAAATCAAAATACTGAGAAAATCACCTTTAAACTTCTCCAAATTAGGTTCTTAACAATGCATATTACTAATCAAAAATTACATTTTGATATATTTATAGTAGGAATTTTACAAAAAATCTTCATGGAACATGAACTTTACTTAATTTCCTAATGATTTTTGGCATAAAAGAAAAATCAATCATTTTGACCCATACTATGTATTTTTGGCTTTTGCAACAAATATACCCCAGCGACTTAAGACTGGTTTTGTGGTCCAGGGTCACATATATGGAATGAATGGATTCACTTCTTTCTGTTGCATTTTTATTCTGTCCACCAACCACCAAACCAGCTAGAGCAAATTTAATATTACCAAGTCAATATTTAATGACTTCAAGGCTTGTTTCTGTGTAGAAATGGAATAATAAGCTTAAAAAACATTCATGATAAATGAGTTTGCTCA
>NC_133378.1:33310069-33342891 GCF_049309525.1 Garra rufa | reverse complement strand
GTTCCTCATTCGGAGTCCGTCAGGTGTAACGATTGTTTGGTGACAAATATTCTTCTAAACTGAGTTCTGAGAAGATCAGCTCTGTCGCAAATATTTCCACTGTACATTTGACCAGTTGAACCGTAAACGCTATTAATAATTTATTATATTATTAGTTAATACAGAACTAACAATAAATTAGTAATGAAATCAAAATAATCAGCTGCTGAACACTAATAAAGACAAAATGACTTAAAGCAAGTACAGTTGAAGTCAAAAGTTTACACACACCTTGCAGAATCTGCAAAATGTTAATTATTTTACCAAAATAAGAGGGATCATACAGAATACATGTTATTTTTTATTTAGTACTGACCTGAATAAGATAGTTCACATAAAAGATGTTTACATATAGTCCACAAGAGAAAATAATAGAATTTATAAAAAAATAGCCCTGTTCAAAAGTTTACATACCCTTGATTCTTAATACTGTGTTTTTACCTGAATGATCCACAGCTGTTTTTTTGTGACAGTTGTTCATGAGTCCCTTGTTTGTCCTGAACAGTTAAACTGCCTGCTGTTCTTCAGAAAAAAAGCATTCAGGTTCCACAATTTCTTTGATTTTTAAGCATTGTAGTGTATTTGAATTCTTTCCAACAATGACTGTATGATTTTGACATCCATCTTTTTACAGAAACATGATGCATTAAGAGCTGGGGGTGAAAACATTTGAATTTGAAGATCAGGATAAATGTAACTAATTTTGTCTTCTTGGAAACACATAAGTATCTTCTGTAGCTTCTGGAGGGCAATACTAAAAAAAAAAAAAAAAATATATATATATATATATATATATATATATATATATATATATATATATATATATATATATTCAGGGCAAAATAAGCAAAATGTACATCTTCATTCTGTTCAAAAGTTTACACCCCTGGCTTTTAATGCATTGTTTTCCTTCTGGAGCATCAGTGAGCATTTGAACCTTCTGTAATAGTTGCTTCTGAATCCCTCAGTTGTCCTCAGTTTGAAAAGATGGATCTCAAAATCATAGTCATTGTTGGAAAGAGTTCAAATACACTAAAATGCTAAAAAACAAATAATTTGTGGGACCTGAAGGATTTTTCTGAAGTACAGCAAGAAGTTTAACTGTTCAGGACAAACAAGGGACTCATGAACAACTATCACTAAACAAAAAAGCACAGCTGTGGATCATTCAGGTAACAACACAGTATTAAGAATCAAGGGTATGTAAACTTTTAAACAGGGTAATTTTTACTAAATTACAACTATTGTTTTCTCTTGTGGACTAATGTAAACGTCTTTTATGTGAAATATCTTATTCAGGTCGATACTAAAATAACATGTATTTTCTATGATCCCTCTTATTTTAGTAAAATAATTAGCGTTTTGCAGATTCTGCAAGGTGTATGTAAACTTTTGACTTCAACTGTATTAATGGGCCAAACGTTTAAAGAGTTGTACCCATAGTAAAATGAGCAACATAATAATATAAAATATACAAATAAAAATGACTTGTTCTGTGAGCAGCATTGTGAAGTATAATTCTCATGCTCTGAGTGACATTATAACCATACCTGAAAAAAAGTAGCCTACACCAAGGAAACACATACTGTATCCTCTCTGATATAACATAAGGTAATTTCGAAATGCTCTTCGTGGTAAAGTTGTGAAAACCCAGCGTTTCATTGCGAAACTCACTGGTGAGCCACCTTACTGTAGAAGCATATTCAGAATGCTAACTACTTTTTTAGACACCAAATTAGCAGCATAGTATGCTGTAGTATGATAATATTGTGAGTTTTACCACAGTTCTCTAGTTTAAACCATTTCTGTTGTGAGTGTAGTCGCTGTAGTAAAGCTCTGTGAGCCGTGCATGTGCAGGGAAAACCCCTGTTAGGATTAGTTTTCACAGTGGTGCTTCCCAGAAAAAGTGACCAGTGTAATTATGATGCCCAGTTGTAGGAGGATCTCTTAAATTATCGCAGGAAAAAAACAGGACAGGCTGGAAGCATATGCAATTTTGAGGAGGACTTGTGTCATTGAGGCCAGTGTGTCATTTGTGGAGGGCAAACAGATTCCAAAACCAATCAGTTCAGGATCAGGATCCGAATCACTCATTATCTTTGACTAAGCGTCTGCACATGAGAGCCAGAGGTTTACTTCAGGTTACAACTGCTCCTCAGCTATTTTCCATTACTGAAAGCAAGATGAAATCATTGGACCTAGGTAGAGTGTTGACTTTATAGTGAATCACCTTTACCTACTAATGCTCTTTAAAACAGATAAATAGGAGTAAGTTTTGTTTTTAACTTCTGAAATATTTTTTGTATTACATATCTTCCTTTTAACTCACCCAAAATGTGACACACAAATATAGTTTCGCATAGTGATACTAATGAACCATATGAATTTTTTTTTAAACATAGATTTTATCCAACTTATTTTTCAACGCTGAAGTGTTTTCTGTGAATGTGAGAGACTTCCAGTTCATTATCAGCTATAAGGAAATAACTAGCAGAATAACAAAGTGAAGTAAACTGTAAAACTGTTTGTACTACAAACCAGTGTTTTCATAATTAAGATAATCCATGAAAAAATATGGTAAGACACCAGTTTACAGTATCAAGCAACAAAATTAGTTGTTTTGTACAGCTAAAAATAACTGAAAGCAAATGACACCCAAAGCCAAACACATTAAATTCACAAATGGTGAATAATCACTCTTAAAGGAAAAATAAGGTGCATACAATTAGTTTTTTCTTGACATCTGTATCTTGCATTAAATTTCAAGTGAACAAGCCTAATAAGTAGCTACCAACAGACGCAAATAGGCTCAAAAGTTAGGAGATGTCAGGAGAAAAAACTATAAATTATGTCCTTATGAGAAGACATAGAAGAAAATGTATTAGATACAATTCAGACAAATTACTGAATGCTAATAGCAAGGTAAATCTTGATCATACAAGAAAAGTCACATAACTAAAATGAGCTTTCAGTGTTCATGATTGTTTATTTTTCCGCTATTTAGTCATCTGTTAATGTATAAATGTGATTTGTTTTTCTACTCTGTAATACTACAATATTTATACAGTTGGTTACATTAACTAAATGGGCTCAGAGTATACTTAACTCCATTTCAGCCTAGGCCTATATGTCATATTGCATGTTTTTACTCTACACTTGCCAGTGTTTATTAAATAAAAATGGCTATGGTTCACCAGGCTGTGAGGTCAGACACACTTTCAAGCATCAACATTGCTTCAATATAGGCTAAGTTAGTAAATATCAGATATTTTTGGATTCTGCATTTGTGTAGGAACATCCTTTCTTTAGTTTCTGTTTTACTCTTAATTTCTGTCTTTGAGCTTGTTTGCTTTAGTTTACAGGTTTAAAGTTAAATATGTATGATGACATGCAACATAAATACAATATTAAATACATACAGCTCTCATAAGTAGCTAAACCTGCACTGACACACTAAACAAGTTTTACACAACTGAATACACGTAGGGCCTATGTACTTTTATTCTATGTCTGTTGTACACATTGTAGATTGTATTGTAATGTACACGTATTGTTTAACTTTTTTCATTGTTTTAAACTTTTATGTTATTATTACTACTAATATGTGATGTGTGGATGTTGGCCGATTCAAAACATTCTTATTTATTATCAGCAATATTTTCCGCAGTCTTTAATGACGTTGTACAGCACTTCCGCTTGGTTTTGCCCTTTTACCTCATGTCGTAAGCGGAAGTACACATACGCAGAAATTCAATACACGGAGCTGGAGTGAGCGACATCTATACAATACAAGATGGATACGCTAATATTGGTAATATGACTTTACATTTGGGTGTCCAATAAATGCATTGAAAGTGTAAAACATTCGCTTGAAGATAAATCCGCTTTGTTTTCACTTCAGACACTAACTGTTACTTTTCCGCTACATCCGCTAAACAGTGAATCAGTAACCAATCTTATGAGTTTACCAATAACGTGCATAGTTAATTATACATAAAAGGTAAACATAATTTTACCGTTATAGGAAAATATTATGTTAAAATTTTGAGTTTACAGTCTGGGTAGTTGCTGATGGACATTTAACGTTACATGCATAGTTCCATGTCTGCTCAACCTTTGCTCTGATCACCTGATTGTTTTCACTGTAATTCATTAGTGATTTGTCATATTTGTGTTTTTGCTGTGACAGGAGCCCTCTCTGTACACTGTAAAAGCTGTTCTGATCATGGACAATGATGGAGAGAGACTGTATGCTAAGGTGAGACTCACATGAACATTAGGGTTTCATTTAACCCTGTAAAGCCTGACATTTATTGAACCATTAGATAAAATAAAGAACACTAAAATTTGCAAATGTGTTTTATGTTTTGCATTATATTTGATACATCATGCTTTTATAATTGCACACACTCAAAGAAAACAATTCAAACTAAGCAAAAATTGGTGCAGATTTTGTTTTTATATGGCTAAAAAGTCTTGTAAATTAATGAAGTTTTTATAACATTATAGCTGACTGTTTGGATAAAAATGTAAATGTGAGTTGTCACTCTATACTTTCCAATAATGCAGTTTGTAGTTGTAACTCACACCCTTAGAAACATTACCAGCTTGATTTTTGTTTGCATAAGGTGTATGGATGAGCTTCATTAGCTCTTTATTTGTCGTCATATTCTACTTCAGAAATCTAGACGTGTTACTGTGTTATAAGCTTCATATATGTGACCCTGGACCACAAAACCAGTCATAAGGTTAAATTTTACAAAACTGAGATGTATGCATCATATGAAAGCTCAATAAATAAGCTTTCTATTGATGTATGGTTTGTTAGGATAGGACAATATTTGGCCGAAATACATCTATTTGAAAATCTGGAATCTGGGGGTGCAAAAAAATCTAAATACTGAGAAAATCACCTTTAAAGTTGTCCAAATTAGGTTCTTAACAATGCATTTTACTAATCAAAAATTACATTTTGATATATTTACAGTAGGAATTTTACAAAAAATCTTCATGGAACATGATGTTTACTTAATTTCCTAATGATTTTTGGCATAAAAGAAAAATCAATAATTTTGACCCATGCAATGTATTTTTGGCTATTGCTACAAATATACCCCAGCGACTTAAGACTGGTTTTGTGGTCCAGGGTCACATATTAGTTTGTGACCGTGTTGTTGTCTTTATGTTTTAGTACTATGATGACACATATCCCACAGTGAAAGAGCAGAAAGCCTTTGAGAAGAACATCTTCAATAAGACACACAGAACAGACAGTAAGTGATTGTATTAATGTCAGTCTTGAGTTTGCTCACATAAAGTCATGTGGACCTATCCTTGCTCTCTTTGACACAGGTGAAATAGCATTGCTGGAAGGCCTAACGGTTGTGTACAAGAGCAATATTGATTTATACTTCTATGTCATCGGCAGCTCCCATGAAAATGAGGTAATGCTTTATAATATTAGATATAAGTGTGTTTTTTCTATGATAATCATGTGAATTTCATATGTGCTATTTTCTTTTCTCCCACAGTTGATGCTTATGTCAGTGCTGAATTGCCTTTTTGATTCTCTGAGCCAAATGTTGAGGTAGGAAAGGCTTTTTTGTTAAAAGGGAACCCTGGGTATTAAGGCTTAAAGAAGTTTTTCATTTCCAGAACAAAAATTTACAGATGATTTACTCACCCCCTTGTCATCCAAGATGTTCATGTCTTTCTTTCTTCAGTCATGAAGAAATTGTTTTTGAGGAAAACTTTTCGAGATTTCTCTCCATATAGTGGAGTTCTCTGGTGCCCCCAAGTTTGAACTTCCAAATTGCTGTTTAAATGCAGCTTCAAAGGGCTCTAAATGATCCCAGCCAAGGAAGAATGGTCTTATCTAGCTAAACGATCGGTTATTTTCTAAAAAAAAAAAAAAAAGTATTTTTTTAACCTCAAATGCTCGTCTTGTCTAGCTCTGTGTATTCTGGTTCGAGAGAAGTTAGGGTTATGTCAAAAAACATCCATCTATTTTTTGTCTTCCACAAAGTGAACGTGCAAAAAAGGCTAGACAAGACCAGCTTTTGAGGTTTAAAAAGTATAGAAATTTAAATTTCTTAGAAATAACTGAAAATTTCGCTAGATAAAACCCTTATTCCTTTAGAGCCCTTTGAAGCTGCATTTAAACTGCATTTTGGAAGTTCAAACTCAGGGGCACCATAGAAGTCCACTATGTGGAGAGAAATCCTGAAATGTTTTCTTCAAAAAACATAGTTTCTTTAAGACTGACGAAAGAAAGACATGAACATCTTGGATGACAAGAGGGTGAGTAACTGATCTGTAAAGTTTTGTTCTGGAAGTGAACTTCTCCTTCAATATAATGTAAACGATGTCTCCTACTAAAATATGTAGTAGAAACGGATGATTTACTTTATTTTTAAAAATCCACATTGTTTTTAGACATATTTTGGACTATGGGGGGCGCCATTATTTTGATTACGTAAAACGGTTGCATTTGGTGAGCTACTGGCGCTGCATGTTTCCATTTTTTCTGCAACACAACTCGGAATAAGCAACTTGGAAAATAAAATACTGATACTATGCCACATTTTGTGGCTTTTGGTTGTAATTTTCAGTTGAAAGGCAACAAGATAAGTGATGTAAGTCAATGCTTTCCTAGCAATAAGAAGAGGAAAAAAGAACAGGAAGATGCCTGTGGATGAATAAATCTTCCTAAAGACCTGTGTCTGTGTTTGTTCCACTTTAGCCCTGATGCCTCTGAGGCTTTTAGTAGACCACAGCTACTGAAAGAGCTTACAAATGGCAGAGACAAGAAACGCTAGATGCCATCCTGGCAGGATGTAAACATGCTGATGCTTGTCATGAAGCCACAGTCACTGAAGGAGTTTTTTAGTGCGGATTTCATGCAATATGCAGGGGTGTTTAGACTCTTTGTAGGGAAAATTGATTGTACAGCATGTGGTTTAAGCTTATGCTTACATCCATCGCCACCTATAAGCTCTTTCAGTAGCTGTGGTCATCGTATCGGTATTTTATTTTCCGAGTTGTGTTGTGGTAAAAATAGCAACAGATAGTGCCAGTAGCTCACCAAGTGCAACTATTTACGTAATGAAAATAATGGTGCCCCCTTAGTCCAAAATATGTATATAACAATGTGGATTTTTTTTAATTACGTAAATATTTCATGGGTTTTTAACTGCATATTGCAGTAAGAGACATCATTTACGTTATACTAAGCCATACAAGTCAACCCAGGGTTCCCTTTAAAAGCTGTATGGTCTCTACCAGCTACCCAATTAACAACAATTTGTTCTTATTCTTTTTAGGAAAAATGTGGAAAAGAGAGCCCTGCTTGAAAATATGGAGGGTCTTTTCTTGGCTGTTGATGAGATTGTTGATGGAGGGTAAGTCGTAGTTATTGTATTCAAACTAGAAAAGTGGAGGTCGTAAACCAGAAGTAAACCATTTTGTAACATAGAGATCTTGTAGATGTTGCTGTTTATACACTGCCATTCAAAAGTTTGATAAGATTCTGGAAGATTTTATGTTTTTGAAAGGTTTTTAAGGTTCATGCTCATCAAGGTTGCATTTATTTAATCAAAAATACAGTAATATTGTCAAATATTATTAGTTTAAATTAAGTGTAGGGCTGCACGATTAATCGCACGATGTTGTGAGGTGCGTTTAGTCAATGAAGCCGGTACTTTGATTAGTAGTAAATCTCCATCACGTGCATTCGTAAGGCGTAAATCACTGACAAGCTACGCCAAATCGCGCTCAAAATCGCACTCGATTTGGCGTAGCTTGTCAGTGATTTACGTCTCTGTGTATTAATTGCCGCTCCAGCTGAACGCACGTGATGGAGATTTACTACTAATCAAAGTACCGGCTTCATTGACTAAACGCGCCTCACAACATTGTGCGATTAATCGTGCAGCCCTAATTAAGTGTACTATTTTTTCAAATGTAATATGTTCCTTTGTTGCTATTATTCCAATCTTACAGGCATAGTTCATGCAAAAATTGAAATTCTGTCAATAATTACTCACCCTCATCTCATTCCAAACCCGTAAGACGTTTGTTCATCGTCAGAATACAAATCAAGGTATTTTTGATGAAATCCAAGAGCTTGCATAGACAGCAATGCAACTAATAAACTGAATAAAGACATTATTTTTGTTTTCTTTTACGCACAAAAAGTATTCTCAAAGCGTCATAGCATTGCGGTTGGACTATTTTAACAATGTCCTTACTACCTTTCTGGGCCTTGAACGTGTCAGTTGTGTTGCTGTCTATGCAGAATCAGAAAGCTCTCATATTTTATCCAAAAACATATTAATTTGTCTTACGGGTTTGGAGCTACATGAGGGTGAGTAGTTACTATCCCTTTTAGAGTCATGCGATCCTTCAAAAAATCATTATAATATGCTAATTTGCTTCTCCAAACATTTATTTTTAATCAATATTCTTATTAACTTTTATCTTATTATCAATGTTAATTGATCACTTTTGATCAATTTAATGCATCCTTACTATTTAAAATAGGGTAATGTTCTTTCACCCCAAACAAATTACTGTCCCCTGACCTGTAAATCTTTAAAATGTATAATCATCAGTATTATTATTATTATTATTATTATTATTAATTTTATCAGTACTAGTTGTCCTACAGAAATTTAGATAGTTTATATATTATAATAACTTAATTAAAATAAGTTTTACAATCAATATTAATTTTAGCAATTGTGTGTGCCTTTTTGAATATTTGTTCAATTATATTTAGATTTTTTTTATTATTATATTAGGAGGCCCACACAGAATCAACAGCTGAAGAATTCATCATACATTCCCATCATTCATTTATGCTCCTTTTATTCATTAATTGAATATTCTGGCTGTTTTGATTTTGCTTTCAGCTACCAATAAAACCATACTATGGAGGACCAGGAGTGCCACTTATCAATTTAATAATTCAAACAAAAAAATTTATATAAATCACCTTTAAACAAAGTAGTGTTTTTTAATTGTTTAATAAAACAATACATTTAGAAAATAATTTTTAAATGTATAACTATAGACAAATTTAAAAACTGTTTATTTTATTTATGTTTTAAAACATAAATTAATAAAATACTACATACTATATCACTCTCAGCTCTGTTTAACAATTTTTATCATGTTTAAATGGACCAATCCAGTAGCTCAAACACTAAAGTATGGTGCTAGCAACACCCAGATCATGGGTTCGATTCTCAGGGAATGAATGTACTAATAAAATACCATGAATTTAAGTCGCTTTGGATAAAAGCATCTGCCAAATTCCTCAGATTCTTACCGAAAATCATTTCAGAAAAGTCTATAGATTCCTTCTGGGCCTAGACATCGCCAGTTGAAAAACCCACTGCGACCACATAAGTTTGATTCTGGCGTATGTTATTTCCTGAACCTGTTCCTCCCATTTGTCCACATCCTTTCCTGTTTTCAGTAATAGTGGCCAAAAAAGCATTTTCTAAAACAGAAACGAGTCTACAAATCACATTGTATAGGCTGCAGTGCTGATCACTCATTAATTGTCTGTTTTACAGTGTGATCCTGGAGAGCGACCCACAGCAGGTGGTTCACCGTGTCGCTCTGAGGGTAACTACTTCCTGTTCTCCTCTATTGACTTTCATGATGCTGTTGTAAACGTTAATCTGCTTAGTATTTGTTGGCTCTGCTTCACCTCATGTTCTCTGACGCCAATGATGAGCATTATGGTCCTGCTATGCAGCTATTAAGTTTGATTTCCAATAATCTTGCATGTACAAGACAAGAAAGCAAGCCAGTAGTCCTAAACTCATCAGCATCTCTCTCGTGTCGTTACAGGGTGATGACGTGCCTCTGACAGAACAGACAGTCACCCAGGTGAGAGAAGTCGACGCATTTCCTTCAGCGACACCTGTCGCCATCACAGCTCTTATGTTTTATAGTAGTTCAGAGATTTACCCATGATTCATTTAGAAGATGAGTCCACGGTGGTCTGGTTTCACAGCTCCCACATTAAGATCATTTGATCGCGCCGTCGCCAGCCCCGGCTTTCCGGGTTCCCGCGTGTGTCTGCCGCATGTAAACATGATGGCTAATTATTGGCGGCTGTCTGCCAGCAATGGCTCCCCGTGGCTGCCGTAGTCGTGAGTGCGGACTGATTAATGCTCTCATTTAAGAGGCCCTGCGACAGGCTGCCTGTATCCTTTTCGTGTCTGTGATTAATGGCTGTCTCCTCGTCTTCCCCGCTATACGGTTATACTTGGCTCGCCTCGTGCAAATTAAGATGATGAATTAATTCCTGGATGTTTTGCTGCACCTGCATTACTCGATTACAGGGTTCCCTTAATGTTAGCGCCTTCGTATGATGGGTTTAGGTTTCTCATTTGTGACCCATCATTTGTAGCAATAGCCAAAAATACACTGTATTAGTCAAAATTATCAGTTATTCTTTAATGCCAAAAATAATTAGGATATTAAGTAAACATCTTGTTCTATAAAGGTATTTTGTAAATTTCCTACTGTAAATATATCAAAACCTAATTTTTAATTAGTGATATGCATTGCTGAGAACTTTAAAGGTGATTTTCTCAATATTTAGATTTTTTTACACCCTCAGATATCAGATTTTCAAATAGTTGTATCTCAGCCAAATATTGCCCTATCCTAACAAACCATACATCAATGGAAATTGCTTATTTATTCAGCTTTTAGTCAAAAAAATTTAACCCTTATGACTGGTTTTGTGGTCCAGGGACACATTTTACATAAACTAGAGTTCAAAAGTTTGTCAGTGAGATTTTTTGGTAGCACTTTAAAATAAGGTTCCAGTTGTTAACTATAACTATATTTATTAATTTTTATTAATAATAGTTAATTAAAATATAGCTGTTCGTTGTTAGTCCATGTCATCTCATCATGGTCTATTAAATAACATTAATAGATACAATTTTTATTTTAATAATGTATTAGTAAATGTTGGAATCAACATTAACTATGATTAATAAATGATTTTAAGTATGTCTTCATTGTTAGGTTAACGAATGTTAACAAATGGGACCTTTTTGTAAAGTGTGTGTATGTATGTATATGTATGTTATTTAGAAAGAAATCAGAAAATAATGAGAAATGTTTTTTGAGCAGTAAATCAGCATACTAGAATGATTTCTGAAGCATCATGTGACTGAAGATGATACTAAGTAATGATACTAAAAATTCAGCTTTGCATGGCAGAAATAAATTACATTTTAAAATGTATTTAAACAGAAAAGGTTATTTTAAATTATAATAATACTTCAGAATTTTACTGTATTTTTTATCAAATAAATGCAGCCTTTTTTTTTAGCATGAAATGCATGAACAAAATCATACCCATCCCAAATACTAACTATAACACTTTATTTATTTTATTCACTTTATTCTGGTTTTGGTATTTTGAAAAATAAGGGAAAAAAACTTATTAAAAAATTTCACCCATAATTTAAAGCTTTTGGACCTTGCTGTATCTTTTAAATTTCAAAAGTGACAGGAAGGACATTTATAATGTTACAAAATATTTATATTTTAAATAAAGACTTTTTTTTTTTTTTACTTTCTATAAAGAATTAAAAGAAGTAATCAAGGTAAATCATTTTAAAATTACATTTTAAAATGTATTTAAATGGAAAACCGATTTGACCACATAAATGCAGCCTTGGGCTATTTAAAAAATACCTTATCCATCCCTAACATTTTAACATACTGGTTTTAGTATTTTACAAAAATAGGAAAAAATACAAGTAATTTTACTCATAGTTAAAGCTTTTGGGCTTCTCTGTATTTTAAATGTGCTATTAGTTTGACTTGAATAGTTCTAAGCGTTTTTAAACCCATAAAGCTGCATCCTGATGGATGCATGTCTTGTAAGAAAAATGATGGCATTAATGAGTCAAGAACACAAACACGTTAAAATTCAATTACCTGTTGTAGCTTTGGAGACAAGTGAGGTTTTTTGGGAGTGGTTTGGTCTATCCGTCCTCATTGAGTGATTGGATTTACTGAAGAGGAACACAAAACATTTCATATAAATGATTCTGAGACTGGCAATTCATTACAATTAAATGTGACTAATTATTTGGCATTGCCTAATTTAAAACATCAGGTTATAATAAATCGGCAGAAGCCACTTTCATATATTCCTTCATAAGATCCTAATGACACCTCAAATTAATTCTAACAACCATTAGAAGTGGGTTTAAAGAAGCACGCAGTAATGTGTCTTCCATTTAAAGTTTGACATCTGAAACATTAATAGTACGAATGCCATGAGAATCCAGTTCAATTCTACTTCTACTTTTCTCCCTTTATCTGTAAATGCATGTCTTGGTTCTAACTTTACTGGATGTTTTTTTTTTTTTTTCTAGGTGCTACAGTCAGCTAAGGAGCAGATCAAATGGTCTCTACTCCGATAGGACACTTTTGGTCCCGTTCCTGAACTGAGACGAGGAGAACGAATACGACTCAACCACTTTTCATCACTACGGTCCTATCTGCCCTTTTTTTCCTTGAGTGTTTTCCTGACTGTTAAAGTGCACATCCACTGAAAACGACTTCTAGTGTTTCTCTCACTGGAAGATAAGAACAAGAACATGACCATTTCAAAAAAAACAAAAAAAAAAAACAAAGTCAAGGCAGGAGGAAGAAGCTGGAATATTGTCTTAGCGGGACTTTCTTTTTAGGGAAAAGTACCGGGGCGTGTTTTTTATCCCATTCCAGTAAGCGCTTGAATATATGGCTGGTTTTGTGAATGATATCACTGTTGTACTGTGAGATTTTCATTACGATTCATGTACATTCCAGTGGTTGATCTTGTTCTCTGCTCTTCCCTCTGACCCTTGTTTTGATTGAAGTAAAGAAACAGTTTCATCCTAGTTCTGCTGCGGTGTGTTTTCCTCCTTTTGGGTTACTATTTGGTTTGCAGAGGCGGCAGTGACGTTTCCTTTTCCAATATTTTGAGGTCACTGTTTTGTGTTCAAGTCAGTCATCACTAGTACTACTACTAGGAGACTCTTTTCACCGACTACTAAGCATGTAACCTTCCTAGCAACCACATGGAAATGTGCTAAAACCATTCAAAACAAACATTAACCACCAACTACACTACCAGTCAAAAGTTTTTGAACAGTAAGATTTTTAATGTTTTTTAAAGAAGTCTCTTCTGCTCACCAAAATATTTTTCAAGCAACATTTTCAGTATCATTACTTAGTCTTCAGTGTCACATGATATTTCAGAAATCATTCTAATATGCTGATTTGCTGTTCAAGAAATGTTTTTTTTATCATTATCAATATTTAAAACAATTCAGTTTTTTCAGGATTCTTTGATGAATAGAAAGATCCAAAGATGAGCATTTATCTGAAATAAAAAGCTTTTGTAGCATTATACACTATACCATTCAAAAGCCTGGAGTCAGTATGTTTTTGAGGAAAAATATAGAAATTAATACTTTTATTTAGCAAGGATGCTTTAAATTGATAAAGTAATGATAAAGATATTTTTAATGTTACAAACGATTTCTATTTGAGATCAATGCTGTTCTTCTGAATTCTACTCAGCTGTTTTTAACATAATAATAATGTTTTTTGAGCAGCAAATCAAAATATTACAATGATTTCTGAAGAATCATGTGACTGGAGTAATGATGCTAAAATTCAGCTTTGATCACAGGAATAAATTATATTTAAAAATATATTTAAATAGAAAACAATTATTTTAAATAGTAAAAATATTTCTAAATTTTACTGCTTTTGCTGTACTTTGAATCAAATAAATGCAGGCTTGGTGAGCAGACGAAATCCTGATTTGCAGTTTTGAATGGCTAAACAACTCTAGCATCTAAAATATAAATATTAGGCTCATTCAACCTTTTTCAAAATTATATATGTAAAGACGAGACTTACCATTTTGGTGTCCGCATCAAATTAATTTGACAAAATATATACGTTTTATATACATAAAAATTAAAGCATGTACTTTATTTTAAAATACACTTTTAAAAATAAAGGTGCTTTAAAAGGTTCTTCACAGCGATGCCATAAAAGAACCATTTTTGCTTCCACAAAGAACCATTCAGTCAAAGGTTCTCTCCTTTTTATGATCTGAAGAACCTTTTTTCACCACAAAGAACCTTTTGTGAAACAGAACGGTTCTTCAAATGTTAAAGGTTCTTTATTGAACCATTTAAACAAAAAAAAAGGTTCTTCTATGGCATGGTGAAGCAACTTTAATTTTAGGAGTGTAGCTTTTCTGAAAACCAAAATCCTAAATATGTGTGAAATAATATCGCCATTTAGCTTAACATACAGCCTACATATGAAACAACATACTTATTAATTACCCTTACTTAAAATATATAAAAGAATAAGTGAGAATACTAAATTTTATTATACTTTAAACGATTAAAAACGTAGCTTCTTGCTGAAAATGGGTAAAACCGAATCATTTAATGCCATGTAATGATTCTGTTCTAAATATGCCTGACAAGATTTGTTTTGTTATATGAACGTTCGTTACACTTAATGTGATTTTAGCGGGTGTTTTCATGGTAAAAATATATGATAGTCAGAAATAATGCTTGAAAACCCTAATATAAAATAATACAAATAAATATATCCATCATACTATTTTAACGTGACAATAAGCCTATGAGTCAGACTTCCGGTTCATTAGGCGCTACAGAGACGTTTCGAGAAGAAAACAACGTGCCGTAAACGGTAAAACTGCACTACAAACTAGTGTGTTCATAATTAAGATAAAACATTAAAATAGTATGGCAGAAAAAAACTGTTTTGTACAGCTAAAAACAGCTGGACGCGGATGAGACCGGAAGCCAGACCAAAAATGTACAAATGGCCGCAGCCACTCCTACATAAAAAAATAAGATGGATAACTGTGTATACTATATACAGTATTATATGATTTCAAACTGTATTGCCTCTTAAGCTTCCTAGTCTATCAGTTAGCAACTCAAAGTCAATCCAAGAGCGCCCTCTTCTGGTTTTGAACAAAACACGCAGTCCTGAGGCTGAACTGCGTTTAGCATTTACTACACTGATTTAACTTTGCTGTTGTGCTTCCCAGGCACATGTAAAATAGCAAGTGTTTTAATACGTCCACAACTGTGAGGTTAATTAGTATTTTTTTTTACCTCTTAAATAATTGTCAATTTTGATTTGGTTGTAAATTGCACGCAGCATATGGCACAATTTGAAGAGCTCCTAAAACAGGCTGTTATTTAAAACCCCCGAGTAGCTGTTTTGTCCGCAAGCCCTCTTGCACTGCATGGGGAAAGTGTTTATTCCACTAAATATTCCGGTTGTTGCTAAACACCCACACTTAATGAGTGTGCATGTGTGCTGCAAGGAGGTTTGACAGCTTCGCATGCCTGCTTTTTCTCTGGTGGATTCCTCCCCTGTCTCTCATTTTAATGCAAATGAAAGGTTCCCCTGGAGAAATGGTTGTAAAAATAGTAGTATATCACATACATGCCTCAGAATCATACCTAGGACACAGTTATCGCACCGGGGGCGGAGACGAGACGTGTGCAGTCTCGAGGGGTCACCGTGACCAATGCTTTGAACGAGTTCACTAAGATTTTATCAGGCTACATGTAAAGAGCCGATGCAATGGCTGTGTCTGAAACCGAAGGAGCTGCCCACTCTGTTTTAGGCTTAGAAAGCATATGTATTTTCTACCCTGTTCAGCACCATAACGGCTCGTCTAATGATCTACAGCAAATTAAAGAGAGCTTTAGACATAACCAGACATGGAGCAAATATGTGACCCTGGACCACAAAACCAGTCATAAGGTTAAATTTTACAAAACTGAGATGTATACATCATATGAAAGCTCAATAAATAAGCTTTCTGTTGATATATGGTTTGTTAGGATCGGACAATATTTGGCCGAGATACATCTATTTGAATATCTAGAATCTGAGGGTGCAAAAAAATCAAAATACTGAGAAAATCACCTTTAAACTTCTCCAAATTAGGTTCTTAACAATGCATATTACTAATCAAAAATTACATTTTGATATATTTATAGTAGGAATTTTACAAAAAGTCTTCATGGAACATGAACTTTACTTAATTTCCTAATGATTTTTGGCATAAAAGAAAAATCAATAATTTTGACCCATACTATGTATTTTTGGCTTTTGCAACAAATGTACCCCAGCGACTTAAGACTGGTTTTGTGGTCCAGGGTCACATATATGGAATGAATGGATTCACTTCTTTCTGTTGCATTTTTATTCTGTCCACCAACCACCAAACCAGCTAGAGCAAATTTAATATTACCAAGTAAATATTTAATAATTTCAAACCCTGTCTCTCTCTAAGAATGGGGGAAAAAATAAGTAAAAAAAGACATTTATAATAAATCAGTTACCTTTTTTAAAAGTGATATTTTAGTATTACTAATATACTATTATGGTTTGTGTCAATATTTTATTTTTATATTTTATATTTTATATATATATATATATATATATATATATATATATATATATATATATATATATTTTATATTTATTTATTTATTCATATATTACTTGGTTGTTGTTTTTTTAAATATGTCTATAAATAAGTTTCAGATAATTATTGAGTTTTAGTTATTTTAGTACTTAAACTAAATAAAAACAAGAAAAGTACTGGCAACTAGTTGGAATAAAATACTTTTTTAAGTTTTTTAAATTTATTGTATTTCAGGTGATGTTTATTGAAGTAATGACTTTTTTGTTATCATTTTAGTTATGGTTTTTATTCCTACCACCAACCACTGAACCATCTAGAGCAAATTTAATATTACAAAGTAAATATTTATTGACTTCAAAGCTTGTTTCTCTGTAGAAATGCAATCATCAAGTTTATTTTAGTATTACTAATATTACTAATATACTATTAGTATACTAATTAGATTTAATTTTTATATTTTCTGTTTTAAATTTAGTTATTTGTTTGTCTTTTTTAATTCATCTAGAGTTAAGTTTTGGTTTTTAGTTTCAGATAATTAGATAATTATTAAGTTTTGGTTATTTTATTACTTCAACTAAACAAAAACAAGAAACGCCATGTTGGCAACTAGCTGGAATAAAAAAATAAAATAAAAATAAAAAATCATAATTAGAGCAAATTTAATATTACCAAGTAAATATGTAATAACTTCAATCCCCGTTTCTCTGTAGAAATGGAATCATAAGTTTAAAAATAATAAATTAATAATAATAATATAAATCAGTTTACTTCTTTAAAACTGATATTTTAGCATTATTAATATACTATTATAGCTTATGTTAATCATTTTTATTAGATTTTATTTTTATGTTCTGTTTTTATTTTAATTTCAGTTATTTGGTTGTGTGTTTTGGTATTTTATTTATTTATTTATTTTTTAAAGTTTTTAGTTTTTTTTGTTTCAAATTGTAGTTATTTTTGTAATTTTTATTTAATTTATTTAATATTATTTCAGGTGATGTTTATTTTATTTCAGGTAATGTATTTTTTATGGTTTTAGTTATGTTTTTAGTTAAAAATGCTAATAATAACCCTGCTTTAAACTATTCAGACACCCGTTTTAAATACTGATATTTTGTGATAGAAATGGCATCAAAAGCTGACAAAAACGAAAAAAGGTTATTTAAAATCAATTAAGGAGTGAATAAATTCACTTTTAAGCACCAGATTCTGTCTGAAGATGTTGAAAAGTCACATTTGAATTGTTTTACTCTACGTCTGTCCCTCACAGCCTCGTTTTCATTCACACAAAAAAAACTAAATATGGCTTCTATCCTGACTAAGACCCATTCTCCTGATTTGTGCAGGGCTGCAGAAGCTGGAATGGAAACTGATCTTCAGCGGCTTTGACTGCAGGTTACAAAAGTTCACCACCATGTGGGATATGCAGTTGTAATGAGAGACAGGTTTAGGACAGGACTTGTTTAGGCCAGTCTGCTTCCATCACAAACAGCTGCAGACGGAGAACTTCCTTGGCCCTGGTTCAGCACACCTCCGTAACCTTCTATCCCTCGCTATCTTCCTCTTTAATAATGCTTTGGCATCCATATGAAAGTAGTTGGGAAAGTTCCCTTTGTCTCGGCTAATATCCCAAAGCGCGTTTTTTTGCAGAATGAAACATGGCGTTGGCCCCTGAGCGGCCCACCCTCCCAGAGGGAGTTCCCTAACCCCGTCTCAGAGAGGCTCGCGGGCGCTGCCGTCTTATCTCCAAAGCATGAGAGCCTTCAGCTCGAAATTTATTTGACCAATTGAGTTAAGTAGCTCTTTCATTATGAGGTCATTCATTATGATTCATTAGCGGATGGGTAAGAGTCGCAGATAAAACCTCAACGTCTCGTTCATCTGTGCGTTATGAAGTGTACAACACGCTCCCATTGAATAAAGCAAAGTGCTGTAGGACAGCGGAACAAGGTTTTTAAGATATTATCACCCGCAATAAAGGAAAAAGAGCAAAGGGTAATCAACATACGCCTGAGAGAACATGTCCAAGGGTCTTTGTGTTAACAGTAAACTAACTTCAAAGGTAAAGTGGGCCTTTTTTGAGCTGAATATGCAGAGACAAGCAGTAAGCTAGTAGTGTGTTGAATTTCTTGAAAAGTGCAAACACTGCAGCTCTGTGGTGCTATAAAAACATTGCTCTGTTTGTTTGAGCTGAGGAGGTCTGAAATACCTGGAGAAAGCTATCCATTGGCATTCTGCATTTCAATGGTAAATGCAATTCCATTTTGACAAACAATGTGGAAATATATGTGACCCTGGACCACAAAACCAGTCTTAAGTCGCTGGGGTATATTTGTAGCAATAGCCAAAAATACATTGCATGGGTCAAAATTATTGATTTTTCTTTTAGGCCAAAAATCATTAGGAAATTAAGTAAAGATCATGTTCCATGAAGATTTTTTGTAAAATTCCTACTATAAATATATCAAAATGTAATTTTTGATTAGTAATATGCAGTGTTAAGAACTTAATTTGGACAACTTTATAGGTGATTTTCTCAGCATCTTGATTTTTTTACACCCTCAGATTCCAGATTTTCAAATAGATGTATCTCGGCCAAATATTGTCCTATCCTAACAAACCATATATAAATAGAAAGCTTATTTATTGAGCTTTCATATGATGTATATATCTCAGTTTTGTAAAATTTAACCTTATGACTGGTTTTGTGGTCCAGGGTCACATATTTCATACTAGGCCTACAGACAAAAGTCATCATGTCTATGGTGTTTTTAACTATATACCATATGAAAAAGGACTGGTTTACTAAATTAAGTCTCGCGGTTAGTTGTGAGCTGCATGTATTTGATTCACTTAAAATACCAGGCTTATAAGATTCATTCACTCGGAATCAGACTACACTGGTTGCAATGTATGTTTTTGATTTACTACAGAATTAGCTCAAAAGAGTCAACTGATTGGGAATTGGACTATGCTGATCATGCTGTATTTTTTTTTTTATTCATCAAAACAACTGACTCATAAGATTCATTCACTTGGAATCAGACTACACTGGTTGCACTATGTTTTTGATTCACTCAAAGAACTGGGTAAAAAGAGTTAATTAAGATGGCATCAGACTATGCTGATTGTGCTGTATTTTCTGGTCATCAAAACCACCAACTCATAAGATTCATTTACTCAGAATCAAACTACACTGGTTACACTGTATCTTCTTGGTTCACTAAAGAGCTAGCTCAAAAGAGTCATCTGATTGGGAATCAGACTACGCTGGTCGTGCTATATGTTTTTGATCCACTAAAGAGCTAGCTCAAAGACTGGGAATCAGACTATGCTGGTCGTGCTATATGTTTTTGATTAACTAAAGAGCTAGCTCAAAAGAGTCAATTGATTAGGAATCCGACTACACTGATCATGCTGTATGTTTTTGAGTTTGATTCACTAAAGAGCTAGCTCAAAAGAGTCAACTGATTGGGAATCAGACTACGCTGGTCGTGCTATATGTTTTTGATCCACTAAAGAGCTAGCTCAAAGACTGGGAATCAGACTATGCTAGTCGTGCTATATGTTTTTGATTAACTAAAGAGCTAGCTCAAAAGAGTCAATTGATTAGGAATCCGACTACACTGATCATGCTGTATGTTTTTGAGTTTGATTCACTAAAGAGCTAGCTCAAAAGAGTCAACTGATTGGGAATCAGACTACGCTGGTCATGCTGTATGTTTTTGATCCACTAAAGAGCTAGCTCAAAGACTGGGAATCAGACTATGCTGTTCATGCTATATGTTTTTGATTAACTAAAGAGCTAGCTCAAAAGAGTCAATTGATTAGGAATCCGACAACACTGATCATGCTGTATGTTTTTGAGTTTGATTCACTAAAGAGTTAGCTCAAAAGAGTCAACTGATTGGGAATCAGACTACGCTGGTCGTGCTATATGTTTTTGATCCACTAAAGAGCTAGCTCAAAGACTGGGAATCAGACTATGCTAGTCGTGCTATATGTTTTTGATTAACTAAAGAGCTAGCTCAAAAGAGTCAATTGATTAGGAATCCGACTACACTGATCATGCTGTATGTTTTTGAGTTTGATTCACTAAAGAGCTAGCTCAAAAGAGTCAACTGATTGGGAATCAGACTACGCTGGTCATGCTGTATGTTTTTGATCCACTAAAGAGCTAGCTCAAAGACTGGGAATCAGACTATGCTGGTCATGCTATATGCTTTTGATTAACTAAAGAGCTAGCTCAAAAGAGTCAATTGATTAGGAATCCGACTACACTGATCATGCTGTATGTTTTTGAGTTTGATTCACTAAAGAGCTAGCTCAAAAGAGTCAACTGATTGGGAATCAGACTACGCTGGTCGTGCTATATGTTTTTGATCCACTAAAGAGCTAGCTCAAAGACTGGGAATCAGACTATGCTAGTCGTGCTATATGTTTTTGATTAACTAAAGAGCTAGCTCAAAAGAGTCAATTGATTAGGAATCCGACTACACTGATCATGCTGTATGTTTTTGAGTTTGATTCACTAAAGAGCTAGCTCAAAAGAGTCAACTGATTGGGAATCAGACTACGCTGGTCATGCTGTATGTTTTTGATCCACTAAAGAGCTAGCTCAAAGACTGGGAATCAGACTATGCTGTTCATGCTATATGTTTTTGATTAACTAAAGAGCTAGCTCAAAAGAGTCAATTGATTAGGAATCCGACAACACTGATCATGCTGTATGTTTTTGAGTTTGATTCACTAAAGAGCTAGCTCAAAAGAGTCAACTGATTGGGAATTGGACTACGCTGATTGTGCTGTATTTTTTGATGCATCAAAACAACCAAGTCATAAGATTCATTCACTCGGAATCAGACAATACTGGTTGCACTGTATGTTTTTGATTTACTACAGAATTAGCTCAAAAGAGTCAACTGATTGGGAATTGGACTACGCTGATCGTGCTGTATTTTTATGTTTTTGATTCACTAAAAAGTTAGCTCAAAAGTGTAAATTGATTGTGAATCGGACTACGCTGGTCGTGCTGTATGTTTTTGATTCACCAAAGAGCTAACTCAAAAGAGTCAATTGATTGGGAATCAGACTACTGATCGTGCTGTATGTTTTTGATTCACCAAAGAGCTAACTCAAAAGAGTCAATTGATTGGGAATCAGACTACTGATCGTGCTGTATGTTTTTGATTCACTTAAGAGTTAGCTCAAAAGAGTCAACTGACTGGGAATCGAACTACGCTGTGCTGTATGTTTTTGATTCACTAAAAAGAACCAGCTCATTAGAGTTATCCATTTGGTATTGGACTGCACTGGTCACTGTGAATGTTTTTGATCCATTAATAAAAAGTCGGTACACAAGAGTCATTCATTAGGAATTGGAAATGGAGCTACACTGGTCATGGTGTGTGTTCACGGTGTGTTTTTGTACATTAACGCACATTAAAGAAATTAACGCACAAGAACCATTGATGGAACTGAACATCATTGGGTTTGCAATTTTTATGCTGCTTGCAAAACAACAAACAAACAAAAAACACCATCAGAATACACTACTGTATTTCAATGTCTGTCAGTGGAGAAGCATAATGTTTATTTACCAGCATCTATTAATCAAACCAACCAACCAACCAAAACTGGTTTTACTGGTTTTAATCATCCCAAACAGCCGGACATGTAATTTACTATTATTATTATTATTATTATTATTATTATTATTATTATTATTATTATTATTATTTCATCTCTTCTATAAAATTTAAACATAAAATTCAGTCTGTTTTAAGTTTCAAAAGAGTCCAAATACTCTTTGAGGCCACTCTTTGATTATCAAGTTGATGAGAGACCTGTTTGAAACAGAAAGTTTAGTGCAGAAATTACATGTACCTTGACCATATGCTAATACACCTGAAAAAGTGCATTGCCCTCAGGAACAATATGTGAATGGTCCTGTTTATGACCTGAAGCAATCACTATATTGATGCAGCTGATTTGAATAGCATGTTCTTTACCCTTTGTGGAATACGAGAGGTAAGTCAAGGTTACAAAAGATGATGGAAGGGCAGGTGTTGAGATCAGACTTTTGTATGACCCCAGCAAGGCAGAAATGAGGTCAAATCTGACCTCCGTTTTCGTCCACGCCCAACTAACATGCCTGACGCTCACACGGCCTTTCATCTGGATATTCCAGCAGCACCTACGGGCAGCCGATGAATGCCTTTCATCGACTAATTACAGTGGCACAGGCTGTAAAAAGGCAAAAAGGTAATTTATATTAATTATAGAGGAATGAGCATAATAGACTGAAACAGCGCGACTTGACACGCTGTACAAAACACGCAGTAAAATTGTCAGAGGCGTGTGGACTAGAGGCCTGTAATTGATAGATGCTGCCTCTGTGTGTGTGTGTGTGTGTGTGTGTAGTGGTGAACGGGTGCAGTAGTCAATAAATTATCATCATCTGCAAGCTTACAGTCTGCATGTCACCGAATGAGTATTCCAGACTCATGCTTTTTCAGGAAAATCTGCACGCTTATTGCAATCAGAGTCATTTTCTATTCTCAGGTGAGGGGGAGGGCGACACAAAAGCGTCAGTGTTTCGTATTAATCATGCATGCAGCTCAGGGCCGAAGCTGAGCAAACAGCTCGCCCGCGATAAATGTAGGTAAATTACGGCGTGCTCTCAGAACAGGCAAATTTAGACAGGCCAAATTCATCAAAAGACCATAGAAAATGACTGGGAACGGAGGACGTGCAATGCACGAATGCATTCGGACGCAACCGGGCCGAGATAAGAGCGCCGCTCGGCATCGCCACGGTCCCCAGGCTCGAGTGTTCGCTGACGGAAACGCCCCCATACTGCCTGATGTGTTTTATGGCGCCTCTCGCCCTCACAGGGCCTGTTTATGGATTCCCGTCGAATAGAAAATCATTTCACCTTGGAGGCAGAGACGGCCAAAATCAACAGCAATGCCACAGCTTTTGCTGATCCAGTAGTATTTCAACAAGCTATTCTATGCGGTGTAAAAATAACATCTTCTTTGCAGTATTTTACTTCAGTTATTTGTCTCTTTGTCTTCAATGTTGCAGATGTGAAAAATCCTTCAGATAAATCTGGTATCTAGTGCATTAAAAGTCAAATCCTGTTGGTATTCATTTCATAATTGCACAATATTTATTCAAGAGATTTCAAACGTGCCATTCGGAAAGCCTAAGATGTTATTCCTCTGGCTGTGTCGGCGGGTAAGAGTACACCTTATTTTCATATCACATGACGGAGAGTTTAAAAACACATAAATTCAAGCGAAGGCACGCTACATTTATCAGCCAGGCAGTTGGATATGTCCACAAGCCTGTTTAGACATTTCTATTTTCGATTCGCCTGCGCCATTAGTCACCGAATTTGGCCGTGGTCCGCCGTTGAAAACGGGGGCCGTCGATCTGAGCTGGAGATGTTTGCGGAGTATAAGCTGCAGCCTGTTGACATTTTAAGAGAGGAGGCCCTTCTTTCCCTTCGCTGTGATTTAGAACGAGACTCAAATCCCCGAAGAGTCCGTCCTGCTGCGTTACATCTGCACTCACACACGCGTTCACACACAAACTGGCTCTTTTAGCCGCTCACGTCCATGTGTGTAAGAACATCTGGTCTGCACCCTTGCTTGCAGCGACGCGAAAGGCCCACAGGTCATTGTTTCACACACTCCGACATGTTTCGTTCTCATTTTTATGTCATATCGTATAAAGAAGTGTTTGAGGTTTGCATCTGACAAGCTATTTCAAATGGGCCGAACGTGTATAATGAGTGTCGTGAACTGAAATAATCGTGACAGAGGCGGTGATTAAGATAGTGATGTAATTGTAGAGTGAGACGCGGCCGTATTTCACTTCTGTTGTAGACACTCAATGTCACACAGCAGTGGTTGCAATTAAGCTTTATGACGTTTTTGTTTCGCGCGTTCGTTCGCGTCTTCGCTTTCTCTTGTGGTCATGTTTGGTCTCGTTCCATTTGAGTTTTCACGGCTTACCGCTTACAAAACACTTTGATTTTCGACCATTATGGCTTTCAGAAATGAATCTTTGAGTAACCAAAGCAAGATTTTTGCACGCTTTAGCTTTAAGTGCTCAGCTTTTCCCCTCCCTCCTTCCATCTTTCCATCTCTCTCTCTTTCTCTCTCTCATATATACTTTCATTCCCCCCTCACCCTAGTGGATTCCCCATCTGCACCACAGCGCCCGTTAACAGACGCTCGCCTGACAGATTTACCGCCGCCGTCCCACCATTGGCTGCCAGCGTGACAGAGTTGATTTAATGCTCGCTTCTGATTGGTCCGTGAGCGACAGGCGAATTTATGGCCGTGCTGTGATTCGACGCTGGCTGTCTTTGATGTGAGTTACCGCTCTGTTGCTTATGGGACACAGAAACGGTGTCAGGTTTCAATCGTAAAACCCTCTCCCCAAGGGAAGGAGCAGGGAGTGCTCGACATTCCTGACGTCATGAGAGCAAGAGGAGGAGGAGGAGAGAAAAAGAGAGAGAGAGAGTGCGCGAATGATTTGTAGCTGCAGTCATTTTCACTCACACAGGCCTGCTGCAGTTTCTTTGTGGAATGTGTTCACATCCAACTCTCCAACTCCAAAATAATATCCTGTTTCAACACCCGACACTCAAAGAAAACATCTCATACGAGAGGCAAAAATGCGGACGATCTGACTAGCCGATTCATCTCAATCAACGCACATCAGAAATATAAACACCACTGTCATCGCTGTATCCCATTACTGTTGGGTTGATGTTTGGTTACGATAAATTTGTGGCCTGCCACTGATAACCACATATATGCGATAATTCTCATGGTTAAATCCTCACAGTGTGATTTTCTAATAAATGAGGCATTTAGGCAAAAGCTGCCTTCTCAGATTTCCTCATTTTGCAGAATTCACCTATTATGCCAGTATCCACCTTATTTTTCAATGCGGAAGTAAGCCGTTTTCTGTGAATGTGCGAGATTTATGGTTTATTCGCCGCTGTAGGGAAATAACGAGAAGAATAACAAAGTGCAGTAAATGGTAAAACTGTTTGCACTACAAACCAATGTGTTCATAATTAAAGTCCAGGTGTAATAAAAATTTACAATATTTATTTTGTTAGTGTGCATTGTATTTTAATGAATACGTGCAAGTTAATCCTCTGAAAAAAATTTTGTCTTGGTAATGTTTAATCAAATTTTGATCATTTTCCAACTTTCGGTTCATGTAGACTTTAAGATGATACATTAAAATAATATTGTAAGACAAATTTGTGATATTAAGCAGCAAAACAAGTTTTTTGTACAGCTAAAAATAGCTGGAAGTGAATGACAACGGAAGCCAGACACATTCAATTTACAAACTCACTCTTACAGGAAAAATAAGGTGGATACCACTTGATTTTTACTTTTTTCTTTTTTTTTTTTTTTTTTACATTTTTCAACATTGGTCTGTATTTTGTGGAACACAAAAAGATATATTTTCAAAATTTTCTTTTTTTAGTTTTTTTTTTTGTCGATACAATGGAAGTCAATGGGGTCCAATCTTTTTGGACCCCAATGACTTTAATTGTATGGACAAAAGCCACTAAAAATTATCTAAAATAGTTTATTTTGTGTTCCACAGAATGATGACAGAATAATAACTTTTGAGTTAACTATCAGTTTTCTCAACATTTTGATTGCTTGATTGATTTTGAACAGTTGTTATAATTGGTTATAGAAGATTTTTCAACTGTTTATCTTTCACCAGGCAAAAATTGTATGTCTACGCCATTGGAAACAAGCCACATAATTTGAGGTTTTATGAATAATGCCTTCCTGTAGAGCATGATATTATCAAAACCATGGTCAAGTCATGGGTTCGATTCCTGCAAAATGCATGAATTGAAAAAAATGCATAGTTTAAATAACTTGCAAATGCATAAATGCATATGCTGAATAATGCACAATGTGTGCAAGTATGAGCAATAATGACGCTTGCTTTAGCAAACACATCTAATGCATTAATTATACAGTGTTATACTCTATTGAAATAATACCGCTGAGGAAGCTGTAAACACAGCTTGTGTGTTTAAATTGGCTTCTGCATTGCAACGTATTGTTTCCATGAGGAAAGATCCTTTTACAATCAACATTGGCAATGAACGACCTCTCGACATGTTTCAACTTCCTTTACCTCTTCTGAAACAACATTCACAGTGATTCCCATTAAACTCCAGACAATTCACTCGTACATCATAAAAAGTGAACATGTGCGGTTGACGGATTAAAGAGATACAGTAGTTTATCCAAAAATGAAAATTCAACCTAATGTTGTTCCAAACTGTTACGGCTGACTTTATCTCAGTTTTTATTTTATTTTTTTGGACTTCAAAATCTTTTTTCTTCATCATCTTTTAACATTCTTTCTTTTGTGAAACAAACAAAAAAATATGTTGAAAAATCAAATGATGTTTGGATCTCAATGTTATTCAAAATATCTTCTTTCAAGAAGAAAGAAAGCCATACAGGTTTGGAACAACATGACGTCTTAGTAAATGATGGCAGACTTTTCATTTTATCCCTTTAAAATGCCATTTCTTTCTTGTCTAACACGTAGTAAGATGTCTCATTTGAATGAGTTTTATTGCAATTATTAACCTCATGCAACACTTTCCTTTTACATTCGACAGCAAATTCCGGTCTTTTGTTGGACTCGAGCTTTAACTTGCTTATAATTCCATTTAATAGTCTGCAGTAAGTATATTTCTTGTGATATAATTGTTAAAAACCATGAGAAAGGATCGGATGTCAGTTTGTAAAGACAAATGGCAGCATGCAATTAGTTCACTGTCACATAAATCTTCACTCGATCTCTATCTGCGTGCGCGTCTGCGTGTGTGTATTTGCGAGGGCGTGTCTCGCCCGCGAACTCTTACTCCTTTGAAAGATGAGAACGCATCGCGGTATCCCTTAGAAATTTCCTTGAAATTATCAAAAGCAGCTCCCCGGCCATTTATTTCCCCATCCACCATTATTCCTCACAGATATTCGCGTCGCATGACTTTAGTCTTAAGACATCATAAGGATGTCTGCTCATATCAGAAACGGTTTTTAACCATAGTCCCCTCCTGCTGCCCCTGAGATTAGCGAGGATGTATATGACTCATATCTCTTCAAAGCACTTGAAACTGTCTGGTATAAATCAATGTATCATAAAGCTGATCAATAGCAGCGCACTGTCAAAGTCACTTTGGCCTACTGTCTATCTGTACTCTCATCTCCCTAAACGCTTCCCCCTCGTCCATCTATCCCCTTTATCTGTGCATCAGTCGCGCGGCTGATGCGTGCGTGAACCCCCTGTAACAGCCGTGACCCGTGAAAATTTCTAAGGGTAAATAGCAAGGCCGGTGCCGTCTGTCAAAAGCTCAAGGATTCATAAGACGTGCACCTCCACCTCACCTCTCGCCTCACCTTGCCTGTTCAGGTGGAAAATTGCAGTGGGACGAAATGAAGGCGCACAAAGGCCTTCCCATGCTCGCGTGTAATTGCATAACATCTAAAGAGACGCATTAGGGCTTTTTAACATGCACGCCAGCATGCCAGTCGCAGTGTGAACTCTGCTGGAGGCATATTGCATACTTGCACACTATGCGTTATGAACAAACAGGAGTCGTAAACGTCTCAGTGGCGGAAACAATGACACAAGCTGTTTATGGAAGGTCAGGGAGGTGCGAATGTTCAAACCTTTATTAGTTTAATCAATTTTTCTATAGAGTTCATAAACAAATCACAACTGGGGAGCAGAAAAAGCGCCTGTGCAACGAAAGAAAAATGCGAATCAGCAGTCAAAAGGGGGAATGTTTAATATCACTTAATCCACATGAAAATGGCAAAGGAGCAGTCTTGTCTTACTCAGTATTGAAGCAAAACTCATAAAGAGTTAAAGCTCATAAAGACACTTGATATACTGGCGATGAGTTAAAGAATTCCCATTAAGCACAACTTCACGCAGGGAAAAGTAGCTGCCGAAGATATATATCAGGTTTAGAGAGGCTGGTTGTATTAATCTGGTATTTGCAAGAAATAAAGCAGGTTTAGGGTTGCTAAAGGATTAGTTCACTCCAGAATCCAGGTTTTTGAGGAAAACATTCCAGGCTTTTTCTCCATATAATGAACATCAATGGGTTGAAGGTCCAGAGTGGCGTTTCAATGCAGCTTCAAAGGGCTCTAAACGATCCCAGCCAAGGAATAAGGGTCTTATCTAGCAAAACAATTGGTCATTTTGTAAAAAAATGAACATTTATATACTTTTTAACCACAAATGTTTCCACAACTTCACATATTAGTCACGGAAAGGTCATGTGTAATGCAGATGGAAGTATCGACCCAGTGAAAGTGAACATGCAAAGAAAATCAAACGCCCTTTACGGAAAAAAGGTAAAACAACGATGTCTGATGATTTTGAAGTTGGAGGAGAACTTGAGATGGAGTTTTACCTTTTTGAATCAAAGTACACAGGCGAAGGACTAACCTTTCCAATGAGTGCTAGCGCAAGATGAGCATTTGTGGTTAAAAAGTATATAAATTTGTATTTTTTTTATAAAATGACCAATCGTTTCGCTAGATAAGACCATTACTCCTCAGTTGGGATCATGTTAAGCCCTTTGAAGTTGCACTGAAATGATACATGATCTCATGACGAAAATGTGCCTCTGGGAACTTTTTCGCATACCAGTAAGTACATATCACTGAATTTTCAAACAGAAATGAACACTAGAGGCAGTAAAACAGCGAGCACTTGTAATGGTTTTCACACAGAGTTATGATTGCAGCTATATGTTTCGCTTTTCGGATGTAACAAGCTTGCTTGGTAGCTCAGCCTGCACAGAACTGGACTTATCCTTGAGAACGAATCCCTTAAAACATGACTCTGAAAGATGAGAGATAGAAAAACAAGCTAAAACGGCATGCTTGCGATTGCGTTTTTAAATCACATTCACTTTTGTTCATACCATTGGGTAGATTTAGGTGTAGTGCAGATGGTACATTATTTTAAAACATCACGGGACATTAGAGTTATAGCGCCACTCAATGGACATGGAAAGTCAGAACTGTAGTGACACCTACAAAACCAACGTCACATAAAATGTACCATATGTACGTTCATCTGTTCCAGGGAAAAAACGTTCTTTTAGCGCAATTTGATACGTACATGTCGCTACGTATTTTGCACCATGCAAAAAAGTTAGCAGAGGTATGTTTTCGTCATGAGACCAGGTTGTTGAAACTACAATTTTGACCTTCAACCCATTGATCCCCATTGAAGTCCACTATATGGAGAAAAATCCTGGAATGTTTTCCTCAAAAAGCTTAATTTCTTTTCGACCAAAGAAAGAAATACATTAATATCTTGGATGATATAGGGGTGAATAAATTATCAGGATGTTTTAATTCAGGAGTGAACTAATCCTTTAAGGATCTTGGCTAGTGATATTTTTAATATCTTTTTTTTGCTGACCAAGGCTGCATATATTTGACCAAAAATGGCAATATTGTTAACAAGTATTGCAATTTAAAAGAACTGTTTTCTACTTGAATAGATTTTAAAATGTAATTTATTCCTGTGATGGAAAGCTGAATTTCCAACAGCCATATCTCCATTACTTGAAAATCACAAGTCAATAGGGTGAAAATCATTTAATCTACATCAAAATGTCAAATGAGTAAAGTCTTAAACTAAAAACCCAACTTGTTCAGACCTTTTCTAAAACTTTATCATTCAGCATCGAAGAAAAACTGTCAAGGTTCATGAAGACACTTGATCTTCTGCAAAAGATCATGGTGATAAATTCAAGAATTCCCATTAAGCACAAAGAAAGTAGCCATCTAAGATATATCATGTTTAGAGAGGCCGGTTACATATTAATCTGGTATTTGCAAAAAATATAGCAGAGCAGCTTTCGCGGTAGTTTTGCGGTTGAGGATCTTGGCTAGAGATATAAAGAGCAGAAACAGTAAATAACACAGCTATTAAACTCAAACTCAACGCCTAGTTGTAAATAAAACAGATCATTGGAGTATGTTTTATAAGGAAATACAACATTTCATGTTTAATTCAATGTTACTTGTGCTTGCTTTGTGAAATTTACTAAGTGAAAACTCAAAGTACTGTAGGTTTTAAGTACAGTCAAACCACAAATTACTCAGACACTAGATATATTTTTTTTATATTTTTGTAGTGGGTGCAGGACACTATAGATCACTTATGTAAATGAAGATAGCAAAATAAAGTAAACTGTGACATATAATACCCAAACATTCTTCATTGTTCTTCAAAATTTGATTTGACACTTTGACTTGACCATGATTTGTTACAAACCTTTCTATCAAAGTTATCTAACATTATCAAGATGAATTTGTTCTGACACAGTTTAACTCTCTAAACTATAGCGAATAAACTGTGATAATGTGAGAAATTTTGAAGGTGTCTGAATAAATTTTGGTTTGACTGTTCATTGAGGCACCTGGATGGTTCCTGTGACCTAGACTATATCATCAACAGACCCTTGACTCAAAAAGGGCCACCACTGCCCGAGTCAGGCCTGTGGGCTTCTCTACAGGGAGGCCTGAAGCAGCGATGGTGGGTCCCAACAAGAGCAGATTGATGGGGTAGCGCGGGGCCAGTGTATGTTAATGTATCTGTCGAGGCGAAATGTGCTTGAGCGTGAGAGTGATTTTAACGCTCTCGGCAGGACGCCGAGGCATTCGTCCTGTCATCAGGAATGTGGATGACTCTCGAGCGAGATAAATCTTGACAATGAGGCATTGGTCAACTGAGCCGGCACTTTGGGTTTCCCTCGTAAAACAGAGTTTAAGGGGTTTGACAAAGGAATCTTCAGACATAACAGCAATGGCGACAGGAAATGAATGGCGTTTTGCAACTGTTGTTTAAAACATATGTATTGTTTTAATTAGCATTGACATGACGATTAAGCATTTTTTATAATAAGTCTTGCATTTTGTCAGATTAGTAACTAGTTACTACTATTCAAAAGTTTGTAGACAGTTTTATGCTCACCAAGGCTGCATTTATTTGATTAAATAATTTTACAGTAAAAAGAAATATTATTCAATTTTGAAACAACTGTTTATAATTTGAATATATTTAAAAATGTAATTTATTCCTCTGATGCAAAGCTGAATTTTTAGCACCAGTACTCAGGTCTTCAGTGTCATATAATCCTTCAGAATTTTTTTTTTTCAAGATTCTTTGTTTAATAGAAAGTGAAAATACATTTGAAATAACATAATAAAAATTATTACAAATAAAAATATTTTGGTACATAATGACGTCCCTTGCTGTTACTTTAATCAATTTAATGCATCCTTACTAAAAATAAATAAACAAATAAATAAAAAATATTTATTTTAAATAACATAAAAAAAATATTAAAAATAAAAAAAACAGATTTGTAGCAGTTGGTCAAAAATTATCATTTTTTTCTTTTATGGCAAAAATCATTAGGATATTAAGCAAAGATCATGTTCCATGAAGATATTTTGTAAATTTTCTACCTATTTTTATTTAGTTTTTTATTTATTTTTAGTAAGGATGCAATAAATTGATTAAAGTAACAGCAAGGACCTGTATTATGTAATAAAATATTTTATTTTAAATGTATTTTAATTTTTTATAATTTTTATTATGTTATTTAAAATTTATTTTTAACTTTCTATTAAAGAAAGAATCCTAAAATCTTTTTTTGCCCATGTGTTCTCAAAAAGAATGACTGTCACCGACTGCTGACGGCAGGCCGGGGAATTCAGAACATATTCTTTGACCTACTTTTCTGTCCAAATAGTTCATGCATATTCATGTGAAAATTTCACTTTTATGTGCAACGGCACAATTAGTTTCCTTTCAGCACTTTTGCAGCCCTCACACAGAGCAAACAGGAAGTTGAGAAATGATAAATGACACCCTCATATTATTCTCTGACTGCCGTTGGGTTTAATGAAGGGAAAGAAATCACAGAGATACAGCATCTCCTGTGTTTTTCTGCTGTATCAACATCAGAATGCCATCAAAAGATGCCATGAGTGATGACATTTTAGCACTAGTTAGGATCTAACCAGGTTTACACCACAGTCTGCAATTTAATATAAATAATTTTATATAACTGTGATGAAACCTGTTATCTGAACACACCTCAACTCTAAGGTTTGGGCTTGGAGCGATT
>NC_133378.1:33267936-33309569 GCF_049309525.1 Garra rufa | reverse complement strand
ATATATATATATATATATATATATATATAAATACAACGCACAGGGCGTATGCATGCAGACCATTTTCTACCCCTCGTTTCTCCTACCATTTACGACTCCCGAGAACAGATGTTTGGGGACAGCTTACAGCCTCAGCGAATTTCTGTGTACAAAGCAAACAGCAGCACTCAGCACTTCTAGTCGGCTAAGAAATTGCGTTCTCGGAGAAGGGGGAGGGGGACGCATGAAGCCCAGGGTCTAGGAATTCGAATGAGGCAGAGAACAGCCGACGCTTACCGAGGTGAAACTGTGTCAAGGTTACGTTCAGGGGTTTTTGCATTCAAATCGGTGCACTGCACTCTGAAAAATAAAGGCATTGATGGTTCCATGAAGAACCTTTAACACTCATAGAACCTTCCAATGGACAAAAGGTTCTTTAGAATGTTCAAATGTTCTTTTTTTAAGAGCAGTTCACTAAAAGGTTATGCGGGGAACTCAAAATGGTGGTTCTATCCTCTTAAAACTAAAGAACATTCAAAATCAGCTGAACCCTTTCCAATGGACAAAAGGTTCTTCAGTTTAATAAACACTAAGAAAAAATGGTTCTTCTAAGAACTGTTCACTGAAAGGTTATTTGAGGAACCAAAAATGGTTTAAGAGCGTAGGTGATTGTTTCTATGAGCTGGCATAAATAAAGGAGGCCTTTATGTGTGGATTCTAGGAAACAAGCGTTGACCTCTATGGTGTAGCGCTGCGGACTCTCAGGGTTTGGATTGCCCTTTGAAAAGTTGCAGACGAGCACTACGGGGACCTAAAGCATGTATATTTTGCTGATGCTGATATTTAGGCTTCCTGGGTGGTACAAAAACAGAAAGGGGAAAAAACCCTACGTTTATTGCACGAAAGCAAGTGGCACATTCTTCATAAAACAAAGAGCAATGCGGAAAAAATTAATAGCAATATCTCAAGGCTTTTTCTTAACAGATACCAGGCGCAATTTCAATGCCATATGTTGGGTTCCGTTGCATCAGTCACCAAAACAAACCTTATCTTTCATACCTTCCGTATTGAATGTGTGCTATAAACAAAAGTGCGAAACAAATATGCAAACGCAAGCATATTTGACCTTTCATGTTCACATTTTCGGCTAACCAAAAATGAATAAATGAGCCCTCCGATGCTTATTTGTCTGAACTATGCCAACCCCCCAAACACACACACACACACACACACACACACTTCCCTTCTGCCTTCGGTGGGGTTGCCATAGTGATAGCCTCACAGACACACAAGGAGGAAAACGAGGAGGTGGAGGGGGAGATGAGAGGACGCTGTCTTTCTGTCTATCTTCCAGATAAGACATTGTGCTCAATCTTGCGATCCATGTTGGAGGGGTGCAGATACTTATGACGGACGGTATTATCGGTGCGACGCACCTGAAAATCAAGAATTGGGAATTATTTGATTAATTGGAACAATTGCATAATGATAATCAATTCTGCAATGCATTTTCACGCAGCCATCGAATAAAAACTACAGGCTCGGTGACCTAAAAATGCATCTGTGCTCTATAATAATGCTGTGCATTTCTATTGGTCAGTCGGTGCATAGGGGAAAAACCCTGGTGCTCAATCAACCCGCTGTTTTATTTTTCATCTTAAGCGTCTTCCATCTTCCCCCTCTCTCCTATTCATCCATCCCTCCACCATTCCTCTCCTCCGCCGTGCCATTTATCTTTCCCTCCCTCTGCCTCGCGCGCTACCCAGCCGATATCAAGGCGTGATCCCGAGCCCTTCAAAGGTCAAGTGATACAAGGTCATTGGCGGGTCAGGCCTGCTGACTGGCTGACCTCCGCAAGGACTTCTGCGGGCAGCCAATCGCACGCCGGCGTCTCCCACAGCAGCCTGCCTCCATCCCTGGCGGGCCCTCGGCGGCGCGTCACGTGATCGTTAACGGACTGAAGCATCATGATGGAAATGATTAATGATGCTTTTAGTACCTGTTTAGAATGAAGCTGTCCACACTGCACTGTAATTACCCACTCCCAGGCGGCAGCTGCCTAACATAATTGCTTTTTGTTTGTTGACCTGGTTTACCAGAGAGAAAGATGGCTTTAGGTAGGTGAAGTGTGAGCGTTTGTGCATGTTGGCATTTTATAGAGGGTGAGGAAGCGAGAAAGGTGCGCGATCGTACGTGATGTCAGATTTAGCGTCGTCCTTAAAAGGCTCGGCTGACCCGTGTGATATTTTTTTTGTTCCCGTTCCGGGGCAGAAAGGAATTTTGTTTTATTTTTGAAAGTGCATTTGATGATTCCTCATTTTTATGTGGCACCCTGGCCACTGAGAGGTAAACACGAGACGTGTAAATCTGCAATAAAATTTGGGAATCAACAGCTGTGATTGTAATAAGTAATTCGAAATAAACTGAGACGTTGGTGAATGAAACACTCCTTCCTCTAATTTCTGTCCATATGTCTTAAAACCAACCCATATTTCAGTGGAAAGCACTTAAACTGTTATACAGCTATAAACATTACTTGCATTTGGTCACACATGAATCAAATGATGGTCTCCAAAGAGCTTCAAAGAATGTTCGTATTCTCAGTGACAGTATAATACAGGAATCAGGATGGGCTGGTTTGAGAGTCTGAGGTGGGAATATTGAGTTTGAGAGTTTCCCAACTTTATTTTTCCTCTAGGAACCACCAGAGTCATCATTTAGGCTTAAGTACCCCTTCAATGACCAGAAGTGTGTCACATTGGCTATCATATAGCATTACCATCAATATTATTATTGAGAAAAATCAATAATATATATATATATATATACACTTTTTAAAAACAATATACGTATTGGTTGTCTTAAACAGTAACGGAATGTTAAGTTGTTCATTTTTTAAATAAATATATGTGAACACCAGATATAATTTGATTTTTTTTTTACTAGTGGGTGTAGGACACTATAGTTAATTGTGTAAGTGAGGAAAGCAAAATTAAGCAAACTGTGACATATTATACCTAAAAAATGATGCATACAGTGGACTACCAGTAAAACTGATAAAAATTTAGGAACCAAAAATTTGATTTGACACTTTGACCTGACTGTTTTGTAACATACCTTTCTATCAAAGTTACCTAACATTATAAAATGAATTAGTTCTGACACAGTTTATTTCATTACCATTTTTTAAACTATAGTGAATAAACTGATAATGTGAGAAATTTTGAAGATGTGTAAATAAATTTGAGTTTGACTGTGTATATATATGCACACACACTCTTAATGATAATTATTACGATTAAGTAGCATCCGCTTATAAATTATGAGATTTCTTATTGAGGCTGTTACGGTTTATATCATTCTTTTTTCAACAAACTTTTTTACCATTATTTTTACCATTTTTATTTTTAATAGTTACTGAATGTGTTATTAAATAAATTACTTTGGAAAAAAAAAAATGTAATTCTTTGACTGTGCCTAACATTTAAAAGGAATATTCCACACAAAAATGAACATTTTATTACTATTTATTAATCTTTATATTGTTCCAAACTTGTATGCATTGCTTTCTTGTGCAGAACCTATAAAATATTTTGAATAATGTTGGTAACCAAATAGTTTCATTTCCATGAAAAAATGAATTTTGCAGAATGTCGGTATGCAAACAGTTACAGTTTCAGTTTTTTGTCCATACAATGGAAGTCAATGGGAACTGAAACCGGTTACCAACAATCTTCAAAATATATTCTATTATGTTCTACAGAATGGAGTTTGAAACAATATTAGGGTGAGTAAATTATGACAGATTTTTTTTATTTTTTGGGTGAACCATCCCTTTAAATTTTGTGATGTTACACTTAATGAACAATGCAATTTTTGCACAAATAATGATTCAACACATTCGGCTGCCAAATGATTTACATCATGATGCATACTATTACAAATCCAAGAGCTTTTTACATCACTACTACTTTGCTTTAAAAAGATAGTTCATCCAAAAATAAAAATTCTGTCATTAATTACTCATCCTCATGTCATTCCAAATCCTTAAGACCTTATGAAGAGTTCATCTTCAGAATACAAATTAGGATTTTTTTCTGAACCTGCATAGACAGCAACACAACTGACACATTCAAGGCCCAAAAAGGTAGTAAGGGTCATTGTTAAAATAGTCCATGTGACATCAGTGGTTCAAGTGTAAAATTATGAAGCAATAAGAATATTTTTGCGTTGTGGTGCTGTCAAGAACGCACATCGAAAACTGACACGGAAGAGAAGAAATTGTTGAATAAAGTCGTTATCTTTGTGCACAAAAAGTATTCTCAAAGCTTCATAAAATTAAAGTTGAACCACTGATGTCACATGGACTATTTTAACTATGTTCTTATTATCTTTCTGGGCCTTGAATGTGTCAGCTACATTGCTCTCTATGCAGGGTCAGAAAGCACTTGGATTTCATCAAAAAATATCTTCATTTGTTTTCCGAAGATAAACGGTCTAACGGGTTTGGAACAGCATGAGGGTGAGTAATTAATGACAGAATTTACATTTTTAGGAGAACAACTTACATTTTATTTCCTTAATGTGACATATTTCGGCATGCAACAGGACAAGCAATGATTCAGGATCATGAAAAGGCCTAGTGACACCAGGGGCCAGTTGCATAAACTTAACTAGTTTGACCAACTAGCAGTTAACCAAGGGGTAATCAGTCTTATATTTTGGATTTAATTTAGAATAATCAAAGTTTTCATGTAACCGAATTAAAAAAAAATTGACCAGTATTAAAGAAAAAAAAATGAGATGACTAACTTTCAAAACCTTTTATGCAACCAGCCCCAGATTACAAATGTTACAAATGTTACAAATTAAATTATTTTGGAATAACATGCACTTCTGAGTCAAGCTCATCACCACCAGGAATGTGTATGAAGAAAGTAAATTTGGTCAATTTTGACTTCTCCAGAGCTGGCATTGGGGCTTACAGCTCATATTTCACATTGATCCACAGCCCTTATTATTAATGAGCAAGTGGCGATGAGAGTAAATTAACTGAAGGAAAACATAAAGTAAATAAATAACGCTTTCGCACACAGGTATAAAAACAATATGGTTGAAAACAGCTGGGTCTCTGACCCCTTTTATCCCACCTTTCCAAAATATTAGCAAGTAATATTTAAAACATGAATGTACACAGATAAATCACAGCCATATGTCAATTCGCTCTCCCACAGGTCCTGCATTATACGCACATCTGCATTCTTCCAGCACAAAGTGTCATATTTGTCATTGAACTTTTGCATCTGCTCTGCATAGCGCCATTGATCCCTGACCATAACGACGACAGCGAGACCCAGATAAACAGGCCATGGCTGACCTATAGGCTGGCACGGACCGACCGTCCATAAATTTGCAGCTCTTTTCAGCTGGGTACGTCACACCCCGTTCCGTGCGCCAAGGCGAGGGGACAGAGGCAGCCTGCTATCAGCCCTCTCTGTGTGAGCAGCTTTCATCCTCAGGCTGGTTCTCACATAACTCAGCCACAGTGTCTCTCCCTCTGCCTCATAAATAACATCCCTATCGTCTGATAATGCCCACTTAATGCTTAGTCAATAAACCCCACAGTGCCATGGTTTCTCCCCTCTCTCTTTCGTACATAAATATAAACAGTACGCTCGGATTGATGTGACACTCGGGTCTCGCTCCATCTGGGCAGAGAGGAGAAGCCCGAAGGGCCCGGAGACGAGCCATGCAGGAGAGGAAGTGAGAACTGCAGGTGTTTGGACGAGATAGCGGCCGGAATGGCGGGATGGGAGCACCGCGGCGCTGACTGATCACCTGAGAGAAGCGCCTGCTAATGTAATAATTAATTAACTTATTGGTTTCCTCCGTTCTCACAGCAGGGCTTGTTTGACCCATTTGGATTATTGTCTCTTTAAAGGAATACTCCAGGTTGGGTACAATTTAAGCTCAACTCAACTCACTTATTAAAATATTTTCACTTATTCCTTGTTTTCTTTATAAAAATCAAACATCTGAGTTACAGTGGGCCACTTACAATGGAAATGAATGGGTTAAATTCATAATTGTTAAAATACTCTGTTTTCATAGTACAGCCAGACACACTGTAAACCATCCTGTTTTTACATTAAGAAAAAAAACACTTGGTGTGGGTGCCAGAACACTTTAGTAAAAACAGAGTAAACCCTGTACATTGTAAAACTGTACATTACAAAATAAATAAATGAATATATATGTGACCCTGGACCACAAAATCTTAAGTAGCATGGGTATATTTGTAGCAATAGCTAACAATACACTGAATGGGTCAAATTTTTTATTTTATGCCAAAAATCATTAAGATATTAAATTCATGTTACATTAAGATATTTTATTAAGATTTGATTATATGCATTGCTAAGAACTTCATATATATATATATATATATATATTAGTGGTGGGCCGTTATCGGCGTTAACGTGCTGCGTTAACGTGAGACTCATATCGCGCGATAAAAAAAATATCGCCGTTAATCTATTCTCAAAGTTGGGTTGGGAGCTGGGTCTAAACTACGCAAGATATGATGACTTTCACCTTGATATTTTAGCGCGGATGACGTATATCTAGTTGAATTGCACTGTAGGGGGCGAGAACGAGTCTTCAACTTCTGTGAAATTACCACATCAAATGAGACGTGCAAATATGGATGCAGTTATGAAGCCGCTTCAGGGCAGGTGCGTTGCTAGACCCTTTTTACTGGGGCACGTGCCCCAGTGAAAATCTGCTGTGCCCCTGTAAAATCTCAAGTTTGAGTTATAATTTACTTTGATAATCCCGAAATAAAGACATTAAACTATATGCAACAACTGAATTGACGCTTCTAAAAGCAACGCAGTTTATTGGAAGACTATGCACGCAGATAGGCTATCCATACCCGCGCGCCTGTGTATTTTACGGGAACGCGCACGTCGTACAGCCTTTTGCGCAGAAGTACTTGGTTACACAAATTTGTATAGTTAATTGTGTTGTAAATGCAATTGTCAAGCAGTTTGTAATGCATTTTGGAAACAGGAGATGAGCGCCTGGTCTAATGCGCCACCTGGCTTGAGAAACCCGTTCTCAAAGACTTAATTTTAGTCATTATTTGGGTAGTACACATATTCTGAATGCCTTCAGCAGAATTCAAATTAGCCATTTTAATCTAGATTAATCTAGATTAATTTCAAGATTTAATCTAGATTAAAAAAATTAATCTATGCCCACCACTAATATATATATATATATGTATGTACAGAGCTAGGTAGATTACTTACAAATTTGAATCCCTTTACTGATTCCAGATTACATGACAAAAATTGTACTTAGTAATGTAATCCATTACATTATGCATTTAAGTAATATAATATGATTACTTTTAGATTACTTTTAACCTAACTCATTTATCACATTGATTTAAATAGGGTAATCTTATACAAGGAATAAAAAATACAAAAGAGAAAAAAAAAATATGTATTGTTATTAACAACATGTAGTGCATTAAACATATTACATCAAGGTTTCCCAAACTGCAGGAGGTTTACAAGTAAAAATAATTAACTCATTAAGAAGAAAAACATTAAATAAATCATTTTACAATCAATCAATCAATCAATCAATCAATCAATCAATCAATCAATCAATCAATCAATCAAATCAATCAATCAAAAAAAAAAACTTACTAAAAAAGTTTACTATTTTATTTGTTTACCTGCATGTCATGTGACCATAGCCAACATCAGAGAACCAATGAACATGTAAAAGTGATAAAATATTTATTTTAAAATTTCAGGGGTACTTCAAATAAATATATTAGGCGAAAGATCAGATGGCAAAAAAGTTTGTGAATTTGTGCACTTTGACAAAAGCCCTCCAAAGACAGAAATACATGGTTAGAGTGATAATTCACAATACAAATTAATGTGTTTATCAGTAGTTTATGGAATTTTGAAACACGTCTTAAACCTGAAATGATTTTTGTAAAATGTGTCGCCACCTGAATATTGACTGATCTTTGAGTCAATGTCCACAACACTTGAAGACTTTGAGTGTATAAGTGTATTAAGTGGTAGACTATTTTAGAAAGGAAAATTTAAAAGGAATCAATAAATTACGAATAATTTATTACTATTGTGTAAGTTTGTAATCATGTAATCCATAAAGTAACTGTAGTCTGATTAGGAGTACTTTAAAATCTAATTTATTCTAATTAAAAGTACTTCATTTTTTAAACCTGATTATGTAATCCAGATTACATGTAATCAGTTACTAAACCAATAAATCCAACAAATATTTCTGCCGAATTATCAGGCCATACTGCTACTAAAATCTGTTTTGTACTTTTAAGAAAAAATATAAAAAAACAAACAAACAGTTATTTAAACATAATACCAATGAATCTGAAGTGTCACCCACAGAATTCTGGGAATGAGAGTTATCAGTTTTTCCACTGTATGGATTATACTGTATTTTCCACTATATTATAAAACTTGTTCCTTTTTACTTCAAAAAGTTACATTTAACAGTGTTTTACTATAAACTTGAAATGAAATGTAAGGCTGGATCACAGCTTTTCATTGTATACTAATGGAAGTTATTATTAACCGATTAACAGATTTTTACTGTAGCATTTTTACAGTCTTGTACACTTAAAAATTACAATTATTTTCTCATGTACTAACCTTTTTTTGTACAGTCATATCCAAATTTACAACTTATAAAATAACAGCTAAATTGCCAAAGTTCGAAAATAAAAAATTTGGATTTGAAACGTTACCCGAATTCAAATACTGTGTTAAGAAAGGAAATGACGTGTACGGAATAAATACAACATGGAAGAAAAAAAAAATATTTCAATGCTTTCTCATGCAATTATATCGTTGGGTAATTATACTCTATACAAATTGCGGGCATGGGGAAGCTGCTATTAATATGCAGGACAAATTGCTTTCAAATGCGTGCATGCTTTTTGCTTTCACTATGGAGATACGCAAAAAGACATACTCTGTTTATACAGAGCAGCGGTATTTACCACACATTATGTAAGACTAAATGTTTGTCAGTGGAGCTCAGGATCTGCAAATCATTCACCATCGTCCTATCAGTCACTCTCTTTAATCTGTTTATGTGGTAAAGTGAAATTTAAAGTACTGTAATGAAAGGCTACAACTGGCAAGTGGCAAACCATGTCTCTTTAGTGGCTTTGTAGAATGTGTTGTTTGTTTTCTGTCTTTTCGAATAAAGATTCACTATTCAGGCACATATGCTTCAAAAACTGGCTGTATTCAATTCCACTGTAAGTGCCTCAACGAAACCTCCACCTCGGAAAGAATTCATGAATTAATTATAAGCTTCACATTTCTATTTTTAAATGCTCCAAAAACTAGCCCCATTCACTTCCATTAAAAGTGCCTCAACATAACCTCCCTATTTTCCATCTCTTTTTTATTGTTCAAAATTATTTTTTGATTAAATTATGCCACAAATGCTGTCAGGTTAACTTAATAGGCAATAAACCCATAATATTCCTTTAATGCAGGACACAGAGCAACATTAGGCCTCAGCCACTGTCAAATATAAACGACTGGAGTAAAAATAAGGTTGAAGGGTTTATTTCAAGAATATTAGCTGCTAGCCAAGTTTTATCTTAGTGGAAGATAAAAATGGTGTGGAAAAAAGGACATGAGCTGTGAATGACTGAACTCTTGGGTCAAGTTCCCATTTTATGAGCGTCTGCCATACAGTGGCCCCACACTGAGATGACATGCATAAATGAGAGTGAACAACATGCTGGTCAAAGGGAGTGGCTGGTAATTAAGGACAGTGTTTGGCTCAATTCCTGAAATTAGCTGTGTGTGTCTTATAGATGTTAAGAGGGTTGAGTAAGAGATTTTGAGGTTAAGAGTCTCTCTTACATTATGGGAGTGACCATGAGACAACATCTTGAATCATATTAATCTCAAACACAGTTATCCTTCTAAGTGTTCTGGCTCTGTTCCTGAAGACCTCGAGTAAATGTTTTGTCTACCGCAACAATGATCCAGACTTTCATTTAAGTGGCGGAACGACAGAACGCAGATGGCGTGGGATTACTTGCCAAAAGAGGGCAAGTTAAAGCAACAAGCACTCCGCAGCTGAAATGTAAGAAAAAAAACTGGGTAGCCAGGGCTCCAGACAAAAAAAAAAATAATCATTTTATCCTTACAACTGCATGACATTGCATAAATTATTTTATTATTTTAACTTTTTTTTATTTGATTTTTTAAAAATTCCACATAATCCTAAAAACTGTAAATAAATTTCACAGACACAGATCCATTGCAGTAAGAGTTCTTGGTTATTCAAGTATTATTTTAGTTTAACTGAGATACCATGTTTTTATTAATACTTTGAAAAATATGTGTGTGTGTGTGTGTGTGTGTGTGTGTGTGTGTGTGTGTGTGTGTGTGTGTGTGTGTGTGTGTGTGTGTGTGTGTGTGTGTGTGTGTGTGTGTGTGTGTGTGTGTGTGGTGTCTATATAGCTTTTTATACTTTTTTATTTTAAATGTAGTCGTTTATTATTTTAATAATATATATTTTAATTAATTTCAAGTAACTACATTTCTTGTGGTTTTAATTTAGTTTCAGTGTCACTTAATTTATTCTGAATCAGACAAAACATTAGTTTCAGTAAGTTTTGTCTGAAGTCTGATTCGCACTGGCTCACAAATAATTTTAACTCATTTGACCTGATTCAAAAGAGTCATTTGTTTGCGAATCAGACATCACAGCTCATGCTGTGTTTGTTGTCCCATGCGGGAAGTAACAACGCACTTTAGTTGTAAATACGACATTTTAAGGCATTTTCTGAATCACTCGATTGATGATGATGATGAATAGTTTTAGGGCTGTTTAACGGTTAATCGTGATTAATCGCATCCAAAATAAAAGTTTTTGTTTACATAATATATATGTGTGTATAAATACACACACACACACACACACATCTATTTATAAAAAAATGTTTTTAAATATTAAAAATATTTATATAAAATACCAATTATTTGAATATAAATATATACATGTAATTATTTTCAAAATATATACTGCATGTGTGTGTATTTATATATATATACATAATAAATATACTCGCTATACACACATATATTATGTAAACAGAAACTTTTATTTTGGATGCGATTAATCGCAATTAACCGTTTAACAGCACTAAATAGTTTTTTAACCCTCTGGTGTTGTTCAGTCATGTTAGACCAGAAAAATTAATGTTTACATTTTTTTCAAAAATGCTATTTATCCAAATGGTACGAAACTCAATAAGTTTTATGGCAGTCCCTATGTGACCACAACAACAAAAAAACCTGGACTTGATTCAAAAAATCTAAATGGTCATAAAAAAAGTCACACTTGTGTTGTTTGCCGTCAAAGATTGGAAAATTGCATTGGAAATTAATGGGAAACACAAAAATACACAGAATTTTTTGTGTGTACAATCTACAAATTGACTTTAGTCAGAGTAGTACCATAAACAAAATGAGGCTGTGATGATTACAAGTAAGCTACAATGCATTCAATAGATTGCACTGCTGTTTAACAAGTCTTTCTGAAATAAAACTTTCAGTAGACAAAAAACTAAAATCCATAAAAGTTTTAAAAGTTGCGAAAATTACATGATCTGGGACTTTTATACATTTCATGGCACTGTAAAGACCATGTCTAGTCCTTACAGCCTCACTTTTAAATCAATATGGCATCTAATCTGACTAAAGTCTATGGAGTCCTGAAAGTACGACTTCATGTGAGTATTCATCAAGATGAGACAGTTGATCTAATTCCATGTACAAACGCACAAACATTTTTACAAATTAAGGAAGAACAGAACTGGTTGGTAACGAGAGGAAGGTGATCTGAATGTCTCCACGATCTCTAGAGCAAAGTAAAGAAACCGAAGCAGATGAATCCTCCGGTAATAGAGACAGAGTCTTCCCAAAATTAGGAGAGATGTTAACTGGGGTATCAATAAATAAAGCACTAATTAGAAAAAAGCAACAGCCTCTCTGTGGGCTCAGTGGCGCGTGAGGAGAGAATACCAATAGCGAGCAGCATCCTCATCTGCAGTCATGGCGGTATGTCATGAAGGGGCCGGCCAGCCACCGGCTCCTCCAATCACCCTCTCTCCTTCCGCACACTGTGACTGTGCAGTGAACCCACCGGCTGGCCCGTTCCAAACATCGCCCGCGTGCGTGGATGTTGGTGCGTCTGCCTGCATGAGTATGCACAGCCGCTGGGCTTTGAGACTTCACCATGATTAATAGCAGTAGGGGGTCTTCCCCTCCCTCTGTGCTGGAGAAAATGGAGGGGAAAGAAGGAGAACGAAAGAGTGCAGAGAAGTCAGAGAAAGAGAAGAGGACGACTTTAAGGTGAAAGGAGGAGAGAGAGAGAGAGAGAGAGAGAGAGAGAGAGAGAGAGAGAGAGAGAGAGAGAGAGAGAGTGACCAGCAGGGGGAATCAGAGATAGTTGAGGCTCTTTGATGGCCTCTCGTATCCCTGACCGCTCCCCAACCTTCTCTCGTTCTATCGCTCCCTCTCTTTCCTCTCCCTGGAGGATAATAAAGACGGATGACACTGATGCTGTGCCATCCGGCACTACAGCCCTCGACTGCAGAGCCATTTGCACCATCATTTATCGCCCTCCTCCAAACCCGCCCCCCTCCCCGTGCCCCCCGCTCTAATTCTGCTTTAATAACCAGCCTCTCCATTCATCACAGTATTGACGTCTCTGACAGACAGTGCGGCATACACTAACTCCCTGCCCTTTACTCGCACACCAGCGGGGTCGTGCCGAGTTCACCCAGTCAATAATCACACAGGCAGCGCGCTGCTGTCACCTTGGTGACGCCGTGAGCCATATAGAGACGTATGATGCGAGAGAGCGAGTGTCTCAACGCCACGCCAACACGCTGCCATTAGCATTATCGCAGCCGCCAGGATCAGACTGCAAGCGGGATGCGACTTGAATGCCAATTTACTCAGACAAGACCCAAAAGGCCCACCTCACGCATTGACGCTCTGATGCTGGACCAATAAAGATGCAGCTCTGCTTCCGAATCTACAAATGCTCTCCGATCCAACCACAGGGAAGTGGTTCTCTCATTTTGAGATTGTCTGGATTGATTCAAATGGCATCACTAGCGGCACTAGACGGGATTGCAAAAATAAAAAATAGTTTCCAAACATGTTTCCTAAACCCCCTGAGTGTCCCTTGCCTTTTGTACAAACAGCCAGTCCCACTCCAATGCCAAATTCAGTCAGAATGACAGGAAGAGGATTTTTAGTGAATTGACATTTAAAGAAATGTGTGACCCTGGACCACACAACCAGTCTTAAGTAGCAAAAATACATTGTGTATGGGTCAAAATTATCGATTTTTCTTTTATGCCAAAAATCATTAGGATATTAAGCAAAAAAAAATCACGTTCCATGAAGATATTTTGTAAATTTACAACCATAAATATATCAAAACTTAGTTTTTGATTAGTAATATGCACTCCTAAGAACTATACATCAACGGAAAGCTTTATTTATTCAGATTTCAGATTATGTATAAATCTCAATTTAAAAAAACTTCACCCTTATGGTTGGTTTTGTGGTCCAGGATCACATATAACATTGCAGATGCAATCTTAGAAAATTATCATCCATCCATCCATCCATCCATCCATCCATCATTACGTAATTATTTATATGTATTTTTTGTTTTCTTTATTAGCAACATTTGAATAAAAGGTACATCTCCGGGAGCATATTAAAAATATAATACTTTACATATACATTTATGCATTTAGCAGATGCTTCTATTCAAAGTGGAGCACAAAAGAGTAAGAAGGTAAGTTGTCAAAAAAAGAAATGCAGAGAATAATTATTTTTTATTTTATGCTATGGGGGGTATTTCTGTCTGATATATTATAAAAATGCAATATATTAAAATTTATAAACATCTCTGTATTTTTCAAGGTTTCAAGGTTTTTGGAACACTTTCAAACAAGGTGTTGTGATGACAAGAGTCTTGTCAATTTTGCTTTTATTAGTAAAAAAAATCAATTATATGAATCAAATAATTTGAATTAATTTTTATTTCTATTTCTCTACATTTAAATCTGAATTGCGATGCAAAAAAATTAAACGCATTCAATTCATTCAGAAAAATTAAGTTCTCTTTCACCCTGATCCAAAAAAAAAGTTAATTAAATATAATGAAATATACAAACTAAACAAATGTACATATATCTATCAAGCCAACAGTCTTGACAATTTTTGCTTTTCCAGTCAAAAATCAGTTATATGAATTGCAATTAATTGTTCCAAGGTCATGGGTAAAGCAGGGAAACACACACTTTAAACACAACGTAAGTCACTTTGGATAAAAGCTTCTGTCAAATACATAAATGTACATTTTAATTCTACTTACAGATTCAAATCTGATTCAGAATTGTAATTCACCTTTAAATGTTATCAAGTAGAATGTTTGCTACATCAATTCACATTAAATTTAAATCCAGGAACTGAATTGAAAGTTGAAAAGCATTCCAAATGAAATTCTGAGTGGTGCACAACCCTGGTATATATACAGAACACTGACTTAATGTATATATCAATATTATACAGGGATGTAATGGTATTATCAATATCGTGGTATCAGGATAGCATATTATCATGGTCACATGATTATATGAAACGATAGGTCTTCCAGGCAAAATGTGTAGTTTTTCAAAGTTATGCTTCTTATTTTAACATAAAAAGTCTTTAAAGCTTTGGGCCATTATACTTTGGCACAGTATCTGTCAAACAAACTAAAACCAAAAGCACAATATGGCTTAACCCTTTCATCATGTTTGTTTTCACTGCACACTTCAAAACGAAGTGCGCACTTTGTTCAGGCAATCAGCTCGTGATCTGGTGTTTTCCGTGACTCAGAACGGCTTTATTCACAGTGAATGCACTGTTTGGGAACGCAACGGCCACCAGTTATGCTTTATTTTTGAGGCAGATGATTACCGAATTTCACTAGATTTGTATTGTGATGAGAAGCTGGAGTTTTCCATCAAAATAAAAGCTTAAAAGTGCAGTAAGAATTACTGACAGCTAGCGGTTTAAATGGATAATGTTACTGCAGTCCAAATTCAAAATATCTCTTTTTAGAAATTAGGAACGAAGTATTGTGATTTCCCCACTGTAGTGTAAAGCAAAAACAATATACCTATGAAATATTCATTTTCATTTATTTTATAATATATGGCAATTACTGTTATAGGAATAACAATAATACATTTTTTCTCATTATTGTTATTATATTTTAATTAGTTTGCCTTCTTAAAACACCATGTTATTTAGACTGAGCCAGTATACCAAATAAAAAGAGGGTTGAATCCCCTTTGAAGTTCAGGTACAGGGCTTTTTTTAAGAGTAAAGTTTTCTTAGTTAAGACCTTGGGTTGGAGCTCTTAATTTTTAACTCTCAAAGTGCATTAGATAGAATAATTTAACTTAAAAAATATTGATTTGTCTTATATAATGTATATATATGTATATATATGTGTGTGTGTGTGTGTGTGTGTGTGTGTGTGTGTGTGTGTGTGTGTGTGTGTGTGTGTGTGTGTATGTATATAGAAAAACCATAACAGTAGTTGATAACTACTGTTCGCAAATGGCTTACTTCACATTATACTTGGGTTAGCAAATGTAAAAAAAAACAAAAAAAACACCACATCTAAAGAATACAACTATAAAAAACAAACAAAACCATTGTTGCCCAACCAGACATTTTCTTTGTGTGCTAAAACGAGTCTCCTTGTCATCAGCTGGCAGCACAGCTTGCTCGCAGACCCAGATTTTGTCTTCATTCCATTCTGACAATGACATTTATGTTAATTTGCTCCATGCCACTGCCAGGCATCTGGAGAGGCCAGTCCCACTCTCTTTCACACTTTCTTTTCATTTTGACCAACGCAAATGTATGTGCCATGAGCAGCGGGCCTTAGATAAACAGATTGATTTGATGGGAGGGCAAGGAGACACCGTCTCCTGTAGAGGAGAGACTTCAATCACACTCAGGTGGGCCACAGGCCTCTCCTTTGTCACGTGTGCACCGTACCTGGGAGGAAAGACGGTGTGGCGAAAGTAAGCAGTGTATATATGCTCGCCTATTATCTCTTGAGCCAACACACTGCATTCTGCTTTCTCACTATCTCTCTCTGTTACCTACACCTGGTCTCCTGGGCTCTGAGAGTGATTCTGGCTGCAGTGCCCAGGTTCTCCAGAGACACGCGGTGCACGGTCCTGTCCCTCTTCACCTTTCCGACAGTGGCAGCCGCGGGCGTGTACTGGGGGGCTCTAATACGCCGCCCAGGTCCCATCGGCAAGGATCATTGAGCTAATTAATAACGTGGCACGGAGAGGGATGGGAGTCATTAAGGAGCCACGGCTGTGCTCTCTTTGGCACTCTCCTCTCACTGCTGAGTGTGCTGGGGTTGCTGGGAAAGGGGGGAGGGGGACTGCAGATGCAGGGTCTTGCTTGCTCGCACAACCCTCCCAGACATAATTCACTACAATGAAGTTTAACAGGGGGGGAAAAAACCTCACACACAAACACAAGATGCAAGCAGGCACTCAAAGCGGCGAGAGCCAGACTAAATAAGAGTGGGCTGAGGCTCAGAGGAAATGAGAGTAAGTCTTCTTGACTTCCTGTCCTCATTAGCAGGCGGTAAGGATTTGTTCGGAGTGGTCTCATTAAACAGAAGCAATGTTAACCCCTTGCACAAAGGCCTTTATGTCCACTTTCAAGTCAACGTGTAATTAAAATGGACCCCGTTTACTTGCTTAATGCATGTTTTTATGGTATATGTTATTCCAAGGAAGCATTTTATTACAATGTAACTTTCTCAAATGGCTAATCAGGCATTATTTTAACAAACTCACATTTGGGCGCCATTATGGCATAAACATCCACTTTTCATCGATTGTCGCCCTATTTATTTCAACTGAATATGCAGTTTCATGCAAAAATATTCAACATTAGTTTGGAAACTTGCTTGCACGGAGTAAAAACAAAGACTACGGTAAGCTAATTGCTTACATTTATGCATTTGATAATATGCATAATTTGCATTTAATTATTTTTGCAAGTAAGTGCCAGTGTTTACAATTACATTTATGCATACACTTTTATGCAAACAAATTACATTGCATTTAGACTATATACATGTCTATCAGTTCATGCACTCCCTAGAAATCGAACCCCTGACCTTGGAGTTGCTAGCGCTATGGTCTTCTGTTTGAGCTTCAAATGTTAGATTAAAATGAAGTCAAATTGTGAGATACAAAGTCACACTATGAAATATAATTGTGATATACACCACCAGTCAAACGTTTTTGGACAGTAAGATTTTAAATGATTTTTTTTAAGAAGTCTTTTTTTGCTCACCAAGCCTGCATTTATTTGATTCAAAATACAGCAAAAACAGTCAAATTTTGAAAAATTTTCAATTAAAAAATAATTGCTTTTTATTTGAATATATTATACAATGTAATTTATTCATGTGATCAAAGCTGAATTTTCAGCATCATTACCCAAGTCTTCAGTGTCACATGATCCTTCAGAAATCATTCTAATATACTGATTTGCTATTCAAGAAACATTTTTTATTATTGTTATTATTATTATTATCAATATTTAAAACAGTTGAGTACATTTCTTTCTCAAATTAGAATATTATATAGATTAGAGATCATGTGACTGGAGTAATGATGCTAAAAAAAATCTGATTTGAAATCGCAGGAATAAACAACATTTAAAAAAATATTAAAATAGAAAACAGGTTTTTTTTTTTAAATAGTAAAGATATTTAAAAATTTTACTGTTTTTGCTGTGCTTTAGATCAAATAAATGCAGGTTTGGTAAGGTTTGGTGACTTCTGTAATGGGAGTCAGTAATGGGATCCCATATTACAGAAGTGAAATAGGTTTTTAAACAGTAATTCACATTGACGCTAACCAGCTAGCAAGAGCACCACTTTGATATATCTGGAAAAATTATACTGAAAAATTCTACCATACTTTGAATAATTTCATTATTATCCCATACTTTGCCATTTTGTCTTCTACTTTTGTTCATTACTTTGCTAAAGTAATGAATTAGATTTACAGCAACTCCTACTTATTTGATTTTTTTCTTCTTCATTCTGGAACAAAAATATTCTCGTAGCTTAGTAAAATTATGGTTGAACCACTGATGTCACATGGAAGATTTTAACAATGTATTTCCTACCTTTCTGGGCTTTGAACATCTCAGTTGTGTTGCTGTCTATGCAGGGTCAGAAAGCTTCTGGATTTTATCAAAAAATATCTTAATTTGTGTTCTGAAAATGAACATTAGGGTGAGTAATTAATGCCAAAATTTTCATTCATGGGTGAACTAACCCTAATCTCTTTCTCCCCATCATTCCTTGTTCTCTTTCTACTATCAAATCAATAAAAGTGCCAAAAAGCCCAAAATATTTATAGCAATGGCTAATCTAGGATGGTATACAAGCACTGATCCCTTGAAGCTAAGAAACAAGGTTAACCTCAAAGTCACTTTTGCAATCATTTTGAGCTGCAAACTCTCTCTGCTCTGTGTAGGTTAAGATATTTCCATTACCAAGCCAAGGAGTGTAGAAGAAAACAATCTGAACTCTTTCTTTCAATCCAGTCCCTGCACACCAAACTGAATAAGCACTTAGTGTTCCAGACAACCCAATAGCTCAGCTCCTCCTAATGAAAGGAAGCAGCAGGAACAATTAGTTGTGCAAACAAACAGATCAGAGAGCAAAGACCAGGATCCACTATCACTCCCCTGACGTCATGGCCACTAACAGGCTTGAATAGAGGTAATTGGGGGAGCTGGAAGTTGAGACAAAATCAATGGAAACTCAGGCATACTAGCGGGGAGATTACTCACCGGTTCGCACCATCACTCTGGGGACTCAAAGACTGCCAGGAACATGATGCAGGACTATATACCAGAACTGCACAACAGGACAGAGACTCATGAACGGGGCTGTGAAACAGGATTGTGGGAAAGGATTATGGAAGGGGACTGTGGAATTCGGTTAACGAGCAAAAAATAAATAAAACGCAGAACGAGAAGTTGCTAATTTATCATTTAGTTAATGCTTTTATCCCAAGCAACTCTCAGTACACTTATTACAGGGACAATCCCCCTGGAGATACGTGAGGTTAAGTGTCTGGCTCAAGGGCTCAGTGGGGATAGTCCATGGGTCGCCTCCTGCTGGGTTGGAACCTACATCCTTTCAGTTACCAGTTCTTCAATCCCAAGGCGTCATCTCCCAAACGGTGTGGACCAAAAAACTGGATCAAGATTATATAACAGGAATGTGGAACAACCAGGCTCATTTGACCAGCTGGGTCAATGTCTTACATTTGTTGATGTTGCTCATCCATTTTACACCTTGCAAACTAAAATGTTCTAAATTGACTGTATTTTATATTGTACACTGTTAATTTGTCAACAAGATGGACAAGCTTTTTAAAATAATGACATGATAGATTTGGAAGTAGCAGTTAGAATGTGTTTAAAACTACAAGCCCATTCAGTAACCAGTTCATGTTTTGTACTTCTTCATACATGTATAATTTCTCCATATACATATATAGTAAAAGACTAAATACGTATACAGAACAACCTTACAATGAGTATTACACAAGCAAGCACCACTGTGGTCACTGTATTATTTGCAAACTCTACAGTTATCTGTTCGCTTATACTCAGAAGGTGAATTGTAAAACTTAACCAGCTCCTTTTTCTAATCAAAGAAGAAAAAACAACAGCAGATAACCACATCAACACTGCAAGCCACTCTATAAAGCAAGCGACTGCCGAGCTCATCAGTGGGAGTTCTGCTGTTCCTCTATCTCATGCGTTATTAATAGAGCAAAGTGTTGATTAGAATGGGCCTCCCCGCTCCTCTCTCCTTCTTATCAGCTCTCCCAGCACCTCCTCCTCCTCCTCCTGCCCTCCAAATGCCAGCACATTACTACTTTCCTGCTCATTGACAGAGCTGCCAGTCACCACCGAGATGGATGCCACTCTTGGGAGGACTCCCTAGCCTCCACTATTGACTTATTTGTTTTGCTGATCTAACAACCCGTGATCCTTCATCTAAGGGTGAAAGGTGGGATTGTATGTGAGCTTACTGCATGCTGTATATGGCACTATATGAAAAAAAAAAATCTGTGTAATTTACAACAGTTTTACCATAAAAGTACGGTAGCAAAATTTTTGGTTCATGGATTGAACTTATATTTACATTAAAAAATGAATGTTGTGTATTTGTGTAATTTATTAACTAATAATGTTAAAGGGATAGTTCACCCCAAAAATGAAAATTACCCCATTATTTACTCACCCTCAAGCCATCCTAGGCGTATATGACTTTCTTTCAGACGAATGCAACTGAGAAGTGACGAATGGGGAAGCACTGTGGAGAGAGCAAAATAAAACACGTCACAAATTAAATACAAAATGTTGGAGGATTTTGATATAAGCCATCAGGAGACGTGGTTCTCGCAAGACTAGCATATTATCATCGGCACATCATCTGCTGGAACGCCACTCTCTCTTGAACACGTGTATGACAGTTAGCGGAAAGCCAGAGATTATGGTTTATAAAGTTTTAAATATGGATATTCTTCTTACACAAACACATTGATTCACTTCAGAAGGCTTTAATTAACCCCCAGAGCTACAGTATGTGTAGCACTTTTTTTTATGATGGATGGATGCACTTCTTTGGGATTCAAAATCTCAACACCCATTCACTGCCATTATAAAGCTTAGAAGAGCGAGGACATATTTTGATATAACTCCGATTGCATTCATCTGAAAAAGAAAGTCAAAAGAAAGGATGGCTTGAGGTTTGAGTAAATCAAAGGGGTAATTTTCATTTTTAGGTGAACTATCCCTTTAATATACCAACCTACTGAAGCACTAAAATCTGTTTTGCACTGTACCTTTATAATATACTGACAATCAGCTGGTAAGGAGAAAGCCACAAGATGAATCTCATCACAAGCAGCTTTTCCACAATCTGAGGTAGGGCTGGACGACTAATCGAAACCAAAATTTAGAACCTCTAACTAGGGTTGCCAGGTTTTCACAAAACCCACCCAATTGCTACTCAAAAACTAGTGTTTCGAGGGGGATCCCCCAGTAAAAATCACGTTCCAGGGGGTAAAATACACACTTTGTGTTGGGGTTCTGGTAAAATTAGCATTCCAGGGGCTAAATATTATGGTATTGGGGTTGCTTCAACCTGCGGCAACAGTATGAAAGTACCACGGACTTGGCAACATTGCTTACTGAAGTAATTTTGCCATGTTGGTTATTTAGTTTTTTTTTAAATCCTCTTAATACTTTCCTATTAAAAACATATACTGCATGAGTATTTGGCACTATACTGGTGTGACAGTTGCGTTTGCGTCTTTTGCAGCGTCTTGCATGTGAGTGGTGCATTTAAGACGCTGTGTCAAGTTAACAGAATTTAAACTTTTACACGCAGAGCTGCTCATCAATGTCAGTTCCAAAACAGTGGACCAATCAAAGGACCACAGAGGTGGGGCAAGCATTGCGCTTTTGTTTACAGTAGCAGGTTGGTATGACAACTTTTGTAATAAATAAATAAGAGTACTTTTTTTTTTTTTTTAAACATCGTTTATTAATCGTAAATCAAGGTAAATGTTCAATTAATCGAGATCTTGTTTTTTGGTCATGGATGGTGGATGGTGTCATACACACCTTGACAATACAATAATGCAATAAATATTTATTTAACAATGAAAGATGTACATAACTGACGTACATAACTGATAAAAAAAAAATGAAGAAACAAATAATTATTTAAAAGAAAAATGTCAAGTGTTAATTTGTGAAATGTGAAGAATTCAATTTAGTTTTTCATATAAAGGCTTGACTTTTTACTGTAATATTTTTAAGATCCATGAAATGTCCAATTAGATTTATTACAAACTTATTATTTCCCAAATATAGTAAGGAAACTTACTGTTAACTGATTAACAAGTGCAGATACAAACTTTGTGTCGATGCCAACTATTTGGAATGACTCATACAGATACCGAAAGTTTAATGGTTCTGCTTTTTTATACTTTCCCTTTCTAATTAATGATAATTAATTACACAATTTTGAAAGTAATGCAAATCTCTTTTATTCTCTCCATATCAACATGTTTTTTTGCTATTTTTAATTAGGTAATAATTAGGTATTTGTGATTTTATCTCCAATTCTGACGTTTTTTGTCGTGGTGGTGGAATCAAAAAAACTAAATTCAAAATTCAGAGAAAAAAAGTCCTCACACTAACTGATTCTTAACTTTTTGGATGTTCTCTCATTAACATTCAAAAAAAAAATCATGCTAGTCTCATAATCATTTAATGTTTTGATTAGCAGGATATTAACTACCCTTAACACTGCTGTTCTTAAAGAATTGGTGGATTTTTGATACTTATTAGCTGATACACTGGTGCATCCCTAGTTTTATTGTAGCATTTAGAGTAATATACTATAAGGAAACTTACTGTTAACCCATTAACAGGTTTTTATTATGGATGCACAGATAAAAACTTTCTTTGCCGTTACCGATTTTTTAGAATGACATCTGCCGATACAGAAATCTAAAGTTTAATGGTTCTACTTTTTTATACTTTTTTTCCCAAGTCAATGAAAATTAGTTCCCACAGCTTGAAAGAAATTCAAATAATATCTTTTAATCTCTCCATATCAACAAGTTTTCCATGTTTCAGAGTAACTGGTCTCTATGGAAGCTTGCTTCTGCCACAGGATAAAAAAAAAATAAAAAAATTCCATCGCAATTTTGTTGTTTTTTAGTGGTGGTGGAAAATCGAACGTAAACTTAAAATCCAGAGAAAAAGATCAATTTTGAGATATAAACAGAATTGCAAGAATAAGTCAAAATTGTAAGATCTTTTACTTACCAATTACAATTTTATTTCAATCCTGTGGCAGAAACAGGCTTCCAGAGGTCTCAATCATAAACAGAAAACACATTACTCAAATGAAAATTCTTACCTCTCATTAACTGATATTCTTAAGATTTCTTAACGTTTTGGATGTTCTTAACTCTCATTAACCTTACTAATTTCTAAAAAAAATACATATATATATAAAATTCTTTTTGGTCTCACAATCATTCAACGTTTTGATTAGGAGGATATAATGTACCCGTTACACCAGCTGTTCTTAAAAAAAAAAAAACTGGTGGATGTCTGATAATTATCAGCCAATACCAATTGTATTAGCCAATTTATTGTAAGATTTATAGTATTACACTATACGGAAATTATTATTTAGAATGACCTCTTCTGATACAGATAACAAAAGTTTAAGGATTTTGCTTTTTTTTTTTTTTTTTACGATAACGCAATTTTGAAGAACTTTTTTTTGTGGTGATGGAAACAAAAACAAAAAAAATCTAAATTGCAAGAGGTAAACTCAAAATTCAGAGAAAAAAAAAGTCAGAATTTCAATATGTAAACTTAGTCAGAATTTTGCTGTTTTTCACAGAATTGCAAGAATAAAACTCAGAATTGTAAGATAAAAAGGCACGATTGCATTTGTGTTTTTTTGTTTTGTTTTGATTTGATTTTTTATCCTGGGGCATAAACAGCCTCCTGGTGTTTCTTTCATAATCAGAAAACACATTACTCAAATGAACATACTAATATTCTTAAGATTTCTTAACTTTTTGGATGTTCTTTAAGGGATAGTTCACCCAGAAAATGAAAACTCACCCTCATGTCATTCCAAACCTGTAAGACCTTTGTTCATCTTCAGACCATAAATTAAGATATTTCTGATTAAATCCAAGAGCTTTCTGACCCTCCATAGACAGCAAGGGTCCTACCATGGTCAAGGCACAGAAACGTAGTAAGGACGTTGTTAAAATAGTCCATGTGACACAAGTGGTTCAATCAATAATTTGAACATGAGGGTGAGTAATTAATGACAGAATTTTTCATTCTGAATGAACTATCCCTTTAACTTTCATTAATTAATTCCTGAAAATTTTCATGTTAGGCTCACAACCATTCAGTGTTTTGATTAGCTGTTTTAACCCTTGTGCGTTCAAAAAAAAAAAAAGTTACACATAGGTGCAAAATGGACAAAAATGTCCATGTCCAAAAACTGTCATAAAAATATGATTTCTTAATATTTTTTTTCACTTTCACTGAAGTCGATTTTTTAACCAGCATCTGTTCTATCCATAGATACCAAACATTCATTAATTTTCAGAATTTTAACCCTTTAAATGCTGGTTTGTTTACATAATGCCACAGGTGTTTTTTATGAAAAAATGAAAAATAGTAGTTTATTTCCATATACATAATACTAAGCAGATTATTTTTTTCTTTGCTTATTAGCTTCTTGGGTGTGTCAGTGAAGAGCAACAACATTCATTTTGAGGCATTTATATTTATGTAGTGTCAGATTTTTTTTTTTTAAACTAACACTTAGGCCCATAATGGACAAAAAGGGCCATGTCAAAAATCTGTCATAGAAATGCTATATATTAATTTTTTTTCCACTTTTACCGACTGTTAATTTATCAGCATCTCTTCTATTCATAATTATCAAACATTCATTCATTTTCAGAATTGTAATGCTTTAAAAGCTGGTTTCTTTACATAATGCTCACTGTCAGTGGGCAACACCAGCTCCAGAGCTTCCTCTGCTGAGTAACATCTCTTCATCTTGCAAGCAATGAAATGACCAAGCTCTCAAGCACCAAACATTATAGGTTTGGCTGTGCGAACACCCGTTTGGCTGTGTGAACACTCAAACTTTGTATAAAATCTACCAGACTAAACAATCAGCATTTTCTTGTGGTGAAAACAAAAACAATGTGTTTAGGGACTTCTTAACTTCTACATCAAATTCAAGCTCACCTTTTATCTCTGTACAAAAACAATAACAAATGAAAAAGTGCAATCAAGGATTAAGATGTGTTTGGGTGAAAAAGAAAAATCCTCAAAGCTCATTAACCTTCTTTGACCTTATTCATAGTTTTGACATGGCCCTATGACCCTGCCAAGGGTGTGACTCAAATACATGGAGTGGGATTTTTGATTGCCAGTACAATATAACTTCTTTCAAACTAATTACACCCATAAAATTTTCAGTAAACACATGCAAACCACACTCTGACATCCTTACCAACCCATACAATTATAGCTGCATTATTTTTCCAATTGACTCTATAATAGACTGTAATATGCATAAGCAGAAAACACAAAAAAGTAAGTATTTCTTTTATATGCCAAATTTGAAAAAATGGCACAGTCTAGTAAAAATTGGTAAAAATATAAAATTTGAAGCCTTGCCGATAGAATGAATGCCTATTATCAAACATTGCATCATTTTATAGTCAAATGGCCCTGGGTTAAAAAATCGCAGTTTTAATGGGTTTCAATGTGGACATTTTTGTCCTTAAGGTCCTGAGTGTGAGTATTTTTTGTACGGAGGGTAAAATAGATTTTTTGAAGGAAATGAGGGTGAAATATTAATTTCAAATAAAAATACACACCTGAGCCAAGATTTATGCAGTTGGCATTAACACAGGCCCACTTAAAACAAAAAACAAAACTGAAATGGACAAAAATGTCCATAAGGTCGCACAAGGGTTAAAACAATTAGTTGATTATTAGCTGATACACTGAGGCATCCCTAGTTCTTATGGTAGCATTTCTAGTATTTTACCATTAAACAGTGTTTCTGCGAAGGTAAGGATGAAGTATAAGCATGCAACTATGCAGTGAGATGGAATACTGCGAGAGAGAGAACTCTGTAAGCCTCTGTTCGGTTTAAGTCAAGGGAAAAGGCGGTTGCAGTAATGTTATGCAAAATCTCCATTTACTGGAAATATCTGGCAGTGGCGACAGCAGCGAAACACCACAGTGCAAAGCAGCGCTGTCATTTCACCGCCTATACAGCGGGGCATTTCACCCTCTTTGATCCGTGACCCTGTCCAGACTAACATTTGTATCTGGCTAATGATTCCCCAGCCTTTTGCACACACACCTTTTGGCCTGTTGTTCCTTCCTCGTGCCAACTGTCTACCCACCTGAGCTAAAACAAAAAAAAAAAGCCTGTCCTGATTCTGTCAGTGACACCTCCGCATCTGCGCGATCCATTCAGTTGGAGAGCTAATCAGGAACAGAGACAAAATCGAGGCGCCTCGAGTCGCTGCCTCTTTGAAGGGCGACTCCAAACAGTGGCTGGTCATTTAGCGTTCCAGAGCACTGGCCCTCATTTCCCTGGCACTTCAGATGGAAGCAGCAGCCGCTCTCCCCCGCAAACGGAGTGCAAATAGGTTCCAGCGCTCATTTATGCATGCCAGTCTCACACTCGCCTGATTAAAACAATGTAAATGATTCATTCACGACCTCACTTCCAGGGACACGGGGAGTTGAACAGGAGGGCTATCATTAACAGCACAGCCTCAGTCCAACTCACCGGATGCGGGGACGACTTTGTCAAATCAACATCAAAAATTTAGCACCACAATCTATATTGTATAAGAGGTGTTATATAGTCGTTTAATACGTTTTAGTGGTGCTATGGAGCGGTATATGTTAGCTTTGCTGGAACTGGTTGTGATCTAATAAGGTAAAACATTTTTAAATGTATATATATATATATATATATATAAAGAAAAATGTCTAATAATCTAAATTGATTAAATAAATCACATATTGATATGGACAATATTAAAAAAAGAGCCTCAAAAAAACTGCCAAGAATGCCCACAACAGATGTCTATACTTACAAACTTCTGAAAATATGATATATGAAATCACTGTCAAATTAACATGACTCTCAGACTCACCTTATTAATATTAATAGGCTGGTTATTTTTATAGACTGAAACAAAAGTTATTCAGAAAGGATAAAGAATATAAAAAGTGCTCAGAGTTGCTGCAGAAAACAGAAAAAAAAAAAAGAGTGAGCAACAACAAAAACATGTTGCTGTAGATGGGCTTATTACTGGAAATGCAAATTCATTCTCTGCCAGCAGGAGACGCTTTTGGAGCAGAAGAAACAGCGGTTTCGCCGGTGATGGCTGCACATAAAGCTGAGCTCATAAACGCTCATATAAGATAAAATCGAAACTTTTTTGAAGACAGTCAACTCCCTTCAAAGATATAAAACACCCACGCCGCGTTTTGATTTTGAAACGTGGAGTGCTCATGTTTATTTAATGAAGTCAACCACCACAAATAAATCAATGTATGGGAAATTGCAATGTATATCAAAATATCAGAAATGTTAAAAAAAAAAAAATCATATCACAGTTATTGAAAGAAATTACATTACAATATATACTGAATTATTGTCCAACCATAATTGAGAGTCAGTATCTCAACTTTTTTCTGAGGAAAAAAAAAAAATTCTGAGGCAAAAAAAGTCAGAATTGTGAGATAAAATTATCTTTTTTTTAAATTCCGTAGCAGTAACAAAAAAAAAGTGAGATGTAAACTCTAAATTCTGAGGGGAAAAAAAGTCAGAACTGTAGTTTATATCTCACAATTCAAAATTTTTTTTAACTTGCAATTTTGATATATAAACTTGCAATTCTGAGAAGCTGAAATTGTGAGATATTAATTTGCATTTCTGAGGTGGAAAAAAGTCAAAATTGTGAGAGAAAATGTTGCAGTTACCTTTTTTATTCTGTGGCCGTAACCAAAAAAAAAAAAAAAAAAAAAAAACCTCAAAATTGCGAATTGCGAGATATAAACTCTGAAGTCTGACCTTTTTTTCTTCTTAATTCTGAGATATAAGCCTGCATTTTTTAGTCGAAATTGTGAAATATTAACTTGCATTTCTAAGTGAAAAAAACTCAGAATAAAAAAGGTATATTTTATCTCAAAATTCTGAGTTTTTTTCACTTAGAAATCAGAAATGTTAGATAAAATGTTGCAATTACCTTTTTATAAAATGTTACAATGAGTTTATATCTCACAATTCTGACTTTTTTTCTTGCAATTTTGAAATATAAACCGGCAAAGCTGAGAAGTCGAAATAGAGAGACAATAACTCGCTATTCGGAGGGGGAAAAGTCAGAATTGAGAGAAAATTTTACAATTACCTTTTTTTTTATTCCGTGGCAGTAACAACAACAAAAAACAACTGAGAATAAACTTAGAATTCTAAAGGGAAAAAAGGTCAGAAGTTTATCTCCCAATTCTGACGTTTGTTTTTGCATTTCTGAGTAACTCGCAATTCTGACTTTTTTTCTTGCAATTCTGAGATAATAACTCACAATTCTGAGGAGGAAAAGTCAGAATTGTGAGATACAATTTTACAATTACCTTTTTTTATTCCATGGCAGAAACAAAACAAACAAACAAAAAAACATCATGGCTTTTTTTTTTGCAATTTTGAGATATAAATTTGCAATTTTTAAGAAGTCGAAATTGTGAAATATTAACTCGCAGTGGGAAAAAGTGAGAAATGTTAGATAAAATGTCGCAATTAGCTTTTTTAAAATGTTACAATTAGTTTATCTCACAATTCTGACTTTTTTTCTTTCAATTTCGACTTTTCAGAATTGGAAGTTTATATTTCAAAATTGCGAGACAAAAACTCCCAATACTGAGGGGGAAAAGTCAGAATTGTGAGAGAAAATTTTACTATTACCTTTTTTTATTCCATGGCAGTAACAACAAAAAAAACTTTAATTTTAAGGGTTAGAAAAAAAGATTAGAAGTTTATATCTCACAATTCTGACTTTTTTTGTGCAAATTTTAAGATATAAACTTGAAATTCTAAGCAGTAGAAATTGTGAGATAGTAACTCACAATTCTGAGGGGGAAAAAAGACAAATTACTTTTTTATTCCGTGTCAGTCCGTGCCAAAAAAATAATAATGTAAACTCAGAATTCCAAGAAAGAAAAAAGGTCAGAATTCTGAGGTTATATCTCACAATTCTAAGTTAGTATCTCACAATTATGCTTTTAAACTTTTTTCTTGCAATAAATGTGCAATTCTGACTCTCAGAAGTCAAAATTGTGAAATATTAACTCAAAAAAAGTCGTTTGAATTGAATTGTAAGAAATGTAAAAAAAAAAAAACTTGAGATGTAAACTTAGAATTCTGAGGAAAAAAGATCAGAATTCTGAGATTATATCTCGCAGTTATGACTATTTTTCAGAATTCTGAGGGAAAAAAGTCAGACTTGCAAGATATAAAATTTATTAAAAAATCAGTAGGATAAAAAGTATTTAGCTTTAATAGTTTTTAATTTAAATTTGAATTGGGCACAACAGACAAAGTTGAATTAGAAAAATTCTGTCATTTCATATCAAATTCAGAGTGTTAATTCAAAGAAATGCATTCTGGGAATTTAAGTTCTAAACTAATCTTGGTCTACAATTCTTGTTTTTTAATATTTTCAAACAAAGAAACACGCCATGTTTGTTCAGTTTTTCTAGTTCTAAATTACAGTTATATACATTTATTTTTAATTAAATCTAGTTCCTTGCATTAAAAATCCAACTGAAATCTTGCATCCCTGTTTGCAACCTCAGTTCCATTTCAATTCAAATTCAATTCACTGTTGCACAACCCTGAAAATACATATTCATACTCAAACTTTGCCTTGACAACCACCATGAACCAAAGAGCGAACTGTCCTCCTCCATTCAATGTCCCACAGTCAGTGTGTTTTATGTAAGGAGCGCCACCTATTGGCTCCCGGAGGTACAGCACGAAAAATAAATCCTTTCACAAGTTGCTGTCCAAAGCACAACACACAATCCCAAGACCTCCAAGGGAGCAATAAACTTCTAAAAATAGTTAAGACAGGTGGTACATGTAACAAACGCTTTTGAGCTGCACCACGAAGTGAAGTGAAATAGATAAAGTTATTTTTTGCGATAAGGGCTATAGCTTTCACCATTGCTCTGCGGGGAATCGCTTTCAAAAGTGTAAAGTAGAACTTGCTCGCTATCAAAGCAAAGACAAGTGTATTAAATCTTACACGGAGTGTGTTTAATGGCCCGCCGTGTTGTATGGAGTGTGAACTACAGTATGTCAATTCATCTGGATTTCAAGCACATCATCAAAGCACAAGGCAGGAGATTCAAGCTGTCGGACATCAAAGCACACCTGACAGCCGTTCATGCTTCTGTGAGACACTGATAACCCCATCCATCATATTTGTTTGGCAAGAGAGAAAGAAAGAGAGAAAGAGAGGAAAAGAAGGAGGGGTGAAGTCATAATTAATAGTCTCTTTTGTAGTAGCTCCACCTGGTCTGAAGCTCGTGGCCTGAGGCTCTGAGAGTGAAGCAAGTCCGTTCACTGCTGAAACACCTGGAGAGATCTGGATCTCCGCTTGTGGCTATTTCTTCCATTCTCATCCTCACTTTCTCTCCTTCGTTTGACCTCACAATTCGCAGGTGACACTTTATCATCTGCACTAAGATGCCAACATCATGTCATTAATCAGTTTTTGATTTATTAAACATTCCTCTGGCGTGTACTGTACATTTTCAAGTAGAGCTGACTGCAGACGTCAACAGCCGCAACGGCATTCGCTAACTGTCTGTTACGCACATGCAGCGCTGGTCTTCGTTAGAAAAACTTTGGCAACATGCGACAAGCATGATGCTCGAATCAGTTCAGTTCGATTCTATTTCTGGAGCACTTCTCACATCTCATGTTGCTTCAAAGATCTTTACACAGATCACTAGCCACAATGTGCAAGACAAGGGCGACAAAAAAACACCCTGATTTAACAACAGGTGAAGAAAAACAACATCTGAGGAACCAAGTCCCAGCATGGTTTTCTAATTAATGCATTTTTTATTTATTTTGACAATGTTTGCCTTTTGATAATTTTATTAAGAATGAATAACATTGAAATTGTATCACATTTTCTTTTTTTTCTTTTTTTTAAAATCTGTATTAGTCTGTACTAAACATACATTATAGACCAATATTAGATATTTATTTGTGCAAGGGCAATGGGATTTGACAAAAAGGACTTCATAAATAAATCGCATTATTATTACTATAATTATTTCTCTTATTAGATTCAGCTCTAAAACGCGCTTAAAATTTATTTAAAAACACAAACATTGACGTTAAATATAAATATCAAATAAATGTTTAGCAAATAAATATTTTATTATTTCTCAGATTAGCTCTAAAACACTGAACATTATTATTATTATTATTATTATTTCTCCTATTAGATCCACCTCTAAAATGCACTTCAATGCACTATTAAGTAGAACTTAAATATTGACAGGTAAATATAAATTTCAAATTAATATTATTTCTCATATTAGATTAGCCCCTCTTTATTATTGTTATTTCTCTTATTAGATTATCTCTAAAACACTGAATGTTATTATAACATTATCATTATAATTATAATTATTTCTTGCTCTAAAACACTTAATAAATTAGTTTAAAATACAAATATTTACAATTAAATATAAATATTTAGCAAATAAATATTATTATTAATATGTTTCTATTAATTAGCTCTAAAAAAATCTTTAAGTTAGTTAAATACAAATATTGACAGTTAAATATAAACAAATGTTTAGCAAATAAATATAATTATTTCTCCTATAATATTAGCTCTAAAACACTGAATAATATTATCATTATTATTATTTATTATTATTCCTAGTAGATTAGCTCTACAATAAACTTAAAATTAAGCTAGATAAAATACACAAATATTGACAGTTAAATATAAATAGAAATCTTTGGCAAATCTCAAAATAAAAATCCATTTTTAAATACAGTTTATTTTTGTGTTTTAAGAATTTTATTACTAGTATTATTAGTCTTTTGTCTAATATTTTATATTCTAACACTTAATATTTTTATTTAATGAAGATTTCCATAATTTCACATTTTAATATTTTTATGAAAATAATATTAAATATATAAACATAAATACTACATTTAAAAAACATCAAAATAATAGTAAACTGAAGTATTTTAACCTTATTTTTTATTACTTTAATATTTCATATTTTAATATTTAATAGTAAACAGAAGTATTTTTTAACCTTATTTTTTATTACTTTAATATTTAATATTTTAGTATTTAATAGTAAACTGAAGTATTTTTAACCTTATTTTATTACTTTAATATTTCATATTTTAGTATTTTAAATTGTATAATTTTAATATTGAAAATTTCGATTTATAATCAAACAATTTATTAATTTATAAATTTTACAATTTAATAATTTTATTTTAAAAATAATATAATGAAAAAATATTTAAAAAAGATATAATATATATATTATACAATTATTTTAGTAATTTAACTTTTTTTTATTTTAATATTTTAAATTTTATTATTGCCAATTTATCTGTTACCATTTCTACAACATAAAAATAATCAGCAGCTGGTATAGACCACCATTTAAATATCAGTGCATCCCTAAAATCAATCCAAGAACCACAGGACATGTTCCTGATCAACATCCTAGATTTCCTATCAAACAATTACCAACCAATAAAGTAAAGTTCCCAACTCTAAACCCTATTGGAATAGACAGTATTGACCAACAAATAAACCATAAAAGTCCGAGTTTGAGGTTGTCCCGCATCCTATTCACTTATGCATTTAAACCTGCTTTAAAGCACAACGGGGCCTTGTAACACACCATTAGAGCGTCTTTCTCTGTAAGTCTCTGCGAGTATCTGTACGCGGGTCCTTGCGCAGTCTGCAATCCAGTTGCCATGGCAGCAGCAGCTGTATCCGCGGCGAGAGAAGGAAGCTGGCACCCCCCAATAACACAAGCCCCCCTCCCTCCGGTGACCCGCTGCTGAACCGGGGCTGAGAGCAGAGGTCGATGGCTCGGAGCGGCCGTATGACAGTGAGGGATGACGGCGAATGAGAATGAGAAGAGGGAGTAGAGGCATACAGATGGGGAAGAGAGGAGGAGATATGGAGAAAAGAGAGAAAAAAACGAGAGACAAGAGCAAATTTAATTACTATCAATGGAGGGATCTTCAAAAAACAAATCGACTGCCAATTTTTCTGTGGGCTGTGTGAAATTAAAGCACCGTACAAAATGGATGGAGCTCGGCCGCTGGCTTTTTATCCTCCAGTGAAATTAAAAATGCCTCTTGCCCAGAGCAGAGATGAACAGATTACTTCCATGTGTCATTTTACGCCCGCACTTGATATTGTTTGTCTCACGCGCACAGATGTGCGTCGACGCGCTCGTCCGACTCGGACCGACTGGGTTCATCAGTAAGATATGGGCAGAGATGTCAAGTGAGTTGACCTTTGACCGCCCTTGCCAGAGGTCAAGCAGTTTAGGTCAGTGTCCTACATATAGCGTTACATGTTCTTCTCACCTGGAAAATCAAAGGAACATCGGAGAACACTGGCACTGACAGATTAAGATGCTCGAGACAAACTTTTAAACTCGTTCAGACATCTCACTTTTGCTCTTCTGATCGATTGGATTGCATAAAAAGGTAACAATAAAATGTCAAGATGTAGGGTGAAAAAAACAGAACTACTCGAATGACAAAACCAAAATAGATAAATGTGACTTGGACCACAAAACCAGTCTTAAGTAGGCAAAAATACATTGTATGGGTTAAAAATTTTATTTTATGCCAAAAATCCTTAGGATATTATGTTTATGAAGATATTTCGTAAATGTCCATACTGCAAATCTCAAAATTACATTTTTGATAAGTAACATGCATTGCTAAGAACTTAATTTGGACAATTTAAAGGCAATTTTCTCAATATTTAGATTTTTTTGCACCCTCAGATTTCAGATTTTCAAATAGTTGTATCTCTGCCAAATATTGTCCTATCCTAACAAACCATACATCAGTGGAGAGCTTTCATACAATGTATAAATCTCAATTTTTACCCTTATGACTGGTTTTGTGGTCCAGGGTCACAAATGATGCCATTTAAAAATGAAGATACTATTTTTAAACATGATTGCTTTATAGTTTATTGCATATTGATAATTATTAGTTAATTAAAATGAAACGTTTGCTGACATATTTCCTCTTTGGTTTAGCAGGGTAAATATATGAATATCCATTATTTAATGTATATATTAATATATGTGACCTGGGACCACAAAACCAGTCTTAAGTAGCACATATATTTGTAGCAATAGCCAAAAATACATTGTATTGTACAATTAATGATTTTTCTTGCCAAAATCATTAGGATATTAAGTAAAGATCATGCTCCATGAAGATATTTTGTATATTTCCTGCTATAAATATATCAAAACTTAAATTTTTGGACAACTTTAAAGACAATTTTCTCAATATTTTGATTTTTTTTGCACCCTCAGATTCCGGATTTTCATTTTCATCAATGGAAAGCTTATTTGTTCAGCTTTCAGATAATGTATAAATCTTTATCAAAAAAAATTGACCCTTATGACTGGTTTTGTGGTCCAGGGTCACATATATACTAAATATATGGTATACGTGTTGCACCGTCTTGGCATTAATTAAAAATATATATAAAAATTTATATATTTTTCATTTTTCTAGTTCAGTGCCAAACTGGCATTGAACTAGGCGATGTCCTCATGATTAATTATGATAAAACTAAAATTCTATAAAAACTAAAGATAAAAAAGGGTTATATCTTAAATTAAGAAGAAACTGAAATTGCCATTGCTAATATTTACTTGTTTAATATGTTAAATATGTCTTAATGAATGAATTAATCGAATGAATAGTAGCCTTTTTTATACTGTGTGAGAAGTCAAATTACAAATACAGCTTCTTATAATAAATTTGGCGCCTCTCTCTTAGTTTTTCCTCTTTTGGAAAGTTGTGGAAACTTAACAGTAGATTATTTTTCTTTTTGCTGTTGGAAACTGCCGTGACATTTCCAGTTTTACCTCAGTTTTCCCTGCTATTTTTGACTGTCTTTTTCCGAACAAATGTGAAAACGGACTAAATGTCCTAGGTCACGTCTAATTTTCATAGCTTATGTTTTATAGCTTTGTCCACTGGAAAAAAAAACCCATTGTACCGTACAACCCATTAAACAGACTGGATCATGGACCTCAAAACCAGTTGAAAGTAGCATAGGGTATATTTGTAGCAATAGCCAACAACACACTGTATGGGTAAAAATTGTTGATTTTTCCTTGATGCCAAAATCATTATGATATTAAGATCATGTTCCATGAAGATATTTTGTATGTCCTACTGTAAATATATCAAAACTTAATTTGAGTAATATGCATTGCTAGGAACAACTTTAAATGTGATTTTCTCAATATTTAAATTTTTTTGAACCCTCAGATTCCAGATTTTCAGCCAAATATTGTTCTATCCTAACCATACCATAAATCAATGGAATGCTTATTTATTCAGCTTTTAGATTATGTATAAATCAAAAAATGTACCTATAGGACTGGTTTTGTGGTCCAGGGCCACAATTAAGGTCCATTATATTTTCATCAGTGCATTTTTGACATTTAAAAAAACGATGATGTCTCAGGTAAAATATAACTATGATAATTTTATAAAAATGCGACAACACGTTCACATTTTGTGCACTAATGAAGCCCCTGTCTGCATGGCATCATTTATTGCATCTATTAATTTGAATTATAAACTTGTTTCTGCAGATTATTCAATTATCATCAGGGCGCTCATTAGCATTCAGGTACAGGGCAGTCCTTGAAAGTCTGACTGAGGCAAAGAGCTCCCTCTGCTGGTCACTAACTTGCACTTCACCTTGAACACTGACAAGATCGAGAGTGATCTACACTCGAATGCAATGCATTCTGTTTTATACTCATCAAAACAAAACCCATTTTTCGAAACACAAAAGGCTTGCACTGATGTAGCCCAGAGCGTGCAATGCAGTAGCCGTGCAGAGATTGTTTGTTTGTGCGGCACGTGCTGTCTGTCTGCTGTAGCGTGGTGCCCGAGCATTCTTTTTCATTTGCTTGTTTTCCAGATGTCGTGTCCTCCACATCACCCCGTCCTCGTCCTGCTCGGCTACCCCTCCCTCCCTCGCTCTCCCTCTGCCTGCAGCAGCGTCAGAGACCCTAACCGCATCAGGCGAGATAGCAGATTGGAAGTACAAGAGCGATCCATCCATCAAGAGAGAGAGAGTTGGGAAGGAAGGGAAGGCAGGGGGGCATGAGAGAGAGAAAGCAAGAGAGGAAGTGAAAGAGAAAGATAATCGGAGGGATCTCAGCTAAACCGCAGATTATTAGCACTAAGCGTCTAACATGTCTAGACCCCGTCTCGTTGCGTTATTCCTTGCTGAGCCAATAAACTAGGGCTAAACAGCAATGCAGACCTGATATAAGACTGTTGTTATGGCAACCTCTGTGCGATGCGGTGACATCATCAGCGGTCTTACTTAACTTAACTATTCTGAACTCTGAAATACAATAGACAATGAGCACATTCAAAGCAAAGAACTCTAAGCCAACAATCACAATCAAGAAGTATGCAAATAACCCTTGTGTTCTTGTTATGCTAAGACAGGCCCACATATTAAGACATGAGCCATCTAGCAGGGTTGTGCACCACTTGGAAATGAATCGAAAATTAAATTCATGAATTTGAATTGCATTTAAAATGGAGGGGGGGGAGGATGCAGAACTGTAGTTAAATTAAAAAAAAGTAATTCAACGAAAGTCACATAACTGTAATTTGAACTAGAAAATAAAAGAGACAGATAAATAGAAAGATAGACAGATGGAAAGATAGATAGACAAACAGACAGACAGATAGATGGAAGGGCAGACAGACAGACAATAGAGTCAGACAGAGACAGACAAATGGACCGATAGAAAGGTAGAAGGGCAGACAGACAGACAATAGAGTCAGACAGAGACAGACAAATGGACCGATAGAAAGGTAGACAGTAAGACAGACAGAATGACAGATAAACAGACAGACAGACAGATGATAGATAGATGGCAAATACACAGACAGATAGATGGATGGATGAACGGACAGACAGAATATTAGATAAATAGACAGACAGACAGACAGATAGAGACAGATAGACAGGCAGATGACAGACAGATAGAAACATAGACAGAGACAGAATGATAGACAGACAGACAGACAGACAGAAAGACGGATGTTAGATGGATGGATAAATATACAGACAGACAGAGAGACGGACAGATAGATAGAAAGATAGACGGACAGATAGAATATTAGATAAATAGACAGACAGATAGAGACAGATAGATAGATAGACAGAATGACAGACAGACAGGTGATAGATGAATGATAGACAAACAGACAGACAGAAGGATAGTTAGATGAATGGATAAACATAGATAGACAGAATGATAGACAGATAGATAAACAGACAGACAGACAGACAGACGGGTGGATAAACATATAGATAGACAGAATGATAGACAGATAGATAAACTGACAGACAGACAAAAGGCAAACAGGCGATAGATGAATGATAGACAAACAGACAGACAGAAGGATAGTTAGATGAATGGATAAATGGACGGACGGACGGATAAACAGATAGATAGACAGAATGATAGACAGATAGATAAACTGACAGACAGACGGAAGGCAGACAGGTGATAGATGAATGATAGACAGACAAACAGACAGACAGAAGGATAGTTAGATGAATGGATAAACAGACAGACAGACAGACAGACAGACAGACAGACGGGTGGATAAACATATAGATAGACAGAATGATAGACAGATAGATAAACTGACAGACAGACGAAAGGCAGACAGGCGATAGATGAATGATAGACAAACAGACAGACAGAAGGATAGTTAGATGAATGGATAAATAGACAGACAGACAGACAGACAGACAGACAGACAGACAGATAGACAGATAGACAGATAGACGGGTGGATAAACAGATAGATAGACAGAATGATAGACAGATAGATAAACTGACAGACAGACGGAAGGCAGACAGGTGATAGATGAATGATAGACAGACAAACAGACAGACAGAAGGATAGTTAGATGAATGGATAAACAGACAGACGGGTGGATAAACAGATAGATAGACAGAATGATAGACAGATAGATAAACTGACAGACAGACGAAAGGCAGACAGGCGATAGATGAATGATAGACAAACAGACAGACAGAAGGATAGTTAGATGAATGGATAAACAGACAGACAGACAGACAGACAGACAGACAGATAGATGAATGGATAAATAGACAGATGGACAGATAGATAGACAGACAGACGGGTGGATAAACAGATAGATAGACAGCAAGATAGACAGATAGATAAACTGACAGAGACGAAAGGCAGACAGGCGATAGATGAATGATAGACAAACAGACAGACAGAAGGATAGTTAGATGAATGGATAAATAGACAGACAGACAGATAGACAGACAGACAGACAGACAGACAGACAGACAGACAGACAGATGAATGGATAAATAGACAGATGGACAGATAGACAGATAGATAGACAGACGGGTGGATAAACAGATAGATAGACAGAATGATAGACAGATAGATAAACTGACACACAGACGAAAGGCAGACAGGCGATAGATGAATGATAGATAGACAGACAGACAGACAGACAGAAGGATAGTTAGATGAATGGATAAACAGACAGACGGGTGGATAAACAGATAGATAGACAGAATGATAGACAGATAGATAAACTGACAGACAGACGAAAGGCAGACAGGCGATAGATGAATGATAGATAGACAGACAGACAGACAGACAGACAGATGAACCGACAAATAGACAAAGACAGACAGACAGATAGACAGACAGACAGAATGGTAGACAGATGGATACTTGGACAGAGACAGACAGACAGAAAGATAGATAGATAAACAGACAGATAGAGACAAACATATGGACAGATAGAAAGAGATAGACAGACAGAAAGAAAGAAATGACAGATAGATCAACTGACAGACAGACAGATAGATGGAAGGACAGATAGACAGATGGATGATAGATAGATAATAAATAAACACAGACAGACAGATATAGATGGACGTACAGACAGAAACACAGAGAGACAAATTTTACTTCCTGTAGGTTGTGGCCAATTCAATTAAAATTTACACTAATGAATTATAAGGAAGCCAGTTCTTCAAATCTGATTTTGTGTAGTCTGGTGGTTTCACTCAGAAGTCGGGTTTGCGTAAACACCTGTTGCAATAGGGCAGACCTGCAGGCAAGGAGAGGACCTGAAGGACAGCTGTCTCGTCTGGCCCACAGCGGGCAGCAGCTAAATGATGGATAGCACCAAGTTAAAACAGGTGTGGCATGGGAGATCTTCACAGTGCGGCGTTCTCTCCGCTCCCCTGCACTCCTACCCATGATTCATGCAGCAAGGCAGAGAGATGCTCCGTAATGGGAAACATACCACATGTTTCGGTATGCATGGCATGTGCGAATAGTTTGGGTCATACTTGGGTTGCCCTGCCACTACCTCAGTTCTCAGCAGCTCTTCATCTCTTTATCGCTGTGATATAACGCTTCACTTCCCCCTGCGTATCTCTGGCACCCCTGCGCTGCATCTGTGTATCGCAGCTCTCGCCTCCCCCTCATTCTTAATGTGTTTGTGGCTCTCTCTCTTTCTCTCTCCAGCATGCTCTCCATCTCCATTTCTAATTCCCTCGCTCTATCTCTTCCTCTCTCTTCCACCTTCTCTTTCCCCGCTGATGAATCACCTTCCCCTCCCGTTGAACTCGACTGAATCCGAGGGAAGCAGTAAAGTAGCATCGATCAGCCCCACAAGCCACAGCAGAGAGACACGGAAACAACAAACCACGCTCCCGGCTGCGCACCGACGCACGCACGAGCGTGTTTTTGTGCGTCTCGTGCACTCGTGAGTGTGTGTTTTTACCAGGCGCAGGGGAATACGAAAGGTCACAAATCTCTTTGGGCCCAGTGTGTGATTTGCATGTCGTATGCAAATGGATGCGTCATTACATGACTATTCCGTTTCTATCTGAGCACCGGTACACAGAAGAAAAGGTGCACGTTCGTGTCCACATGTGCAGAATATGTGCATTCAGCACATAAGGGAATCATAAATCAGTTCACATTCTTTTGGCCTATAAAATCTAGAACGGGGGATAAAGCACATGGCTGAATTGCTGGCACTTGCAAAACACATGAAAGGTGCATCATCATTTTAACGTGCATAGAAATGATCAATCAGTAGTGCAGGTAGAAATTAGAAAAATACACCTATCTGTCTGTCTTATAAAGGCATAAAAGGCCTTTACTGTCTTGTAATGGCAGAAAATTGTGGTTTCCAAAATGCATTATATACATCCATATAGTCATATTATTATTGGTAATATTCTATGTGTGAACTTGTACTAAGTTACTTTTTTTTTTACACTACCAGTCAAAATATTTTTAATGTTTAAAGAATCTGCTCACCAAGCCTGCATTTATTTGATCCAAAATACAGCAAAAGCAGTAATATTGTTAAATACTATTAAAAATAAACTCCACGAAATAATTAATAAATAAATTTTATATATACATACATATATACATATATATATATATATATATATTATAATATATTTATATATTATAATATATATATACACATACATTAATATATACATAACTATATATATATATATATATATATATATATATATATTATATATATATATATATATATATATATTTTTTTTTTTTTTTTTTTTTTTTTTTTTTTTTGTTAATATGTATATTCTTAGAAATTAATTATTGTATTTAGCAAGCATGCTTTAAAATTAATCAAAAGTGCTAAAGACATTTATAATGTTACTATAGATTTCTATTCCAGATAGATGAATTCATGAATATTAGAATGATTTCTGAAGGATCATGTCACTGGAGTAAAGATGCAAAAAATTCAGCTTTGAAGTCACAGAAATAAATTATATTTGAAAAAAAAAAATTACATAGAAAATGGTTATTTTAAATAGTAAAAACATTTCAAAATGTTAGTGTTGTTGCTGTACTTTGGATCAAATAAATGCAGGCTTGGTGAGTAGACGAGACTTTAAAAATAAATATTAAAAACCTTTTTTTTTTTTTTTTTAAACTTTTGATTGGTAGTGCGTGTATATTTAATATTTTCATTTGAAATAACAGCTGGAAATGATACCGCTCTGACGCAGCATGACAGCTACATTCATAAACACTTTTGCTGGAAAACGATGGCATATGGTGCAAAACATTGCTGATCTGTTAGTCATTTTCAACCCATTCTTAAAAGATGTTTCCAAGACTATTAGTCAATCTTGCAATTATGTAAATAACGTTATATTGTCAACATGTAAACCAGCAGAATTCACAACACTATTACGCTGCATGTTTTAATACAGTGAAGTTATCAATGCTTCCAGTTATCATCTTGGAAATGAAATAGAATTCACATTTTAATTAAAATGCCAGCAGTAACTGTTGGCATTACAAACAAATGAGTCAAGAAAAAGATGTTAAAAATTGATGTTAATTGCAGTTCAT
>NC_133378.1:33254361-33267436 GCF_049309525.1 Garra rufa | reverse complement strand
CATTGCTGATTCTTATAATCACACAGAGATCCCAGCAGGCATGTGCCGAAACAGCTCCTCCTCATTTTACCCGTTTACTTCGCTTAGTGTAGTATATGGCTGTAAGAATATGAATGCTTCCGGTCTTCACTTCCTACTTGAGCCCAGCAGGCAACAGCCCAAACAAAGTGACAATAAGCCATCTGTCATACGAGCGTCGACTGCTGCACAGTCTCCAGTGCCTCCGGAGCTCCTTACTGGGGGACATTAGCAGGGTTAAACAGTCGGTAGGAAGGAAAGCTCTTGGAAAGCACAGCCATATGCTTCTTCTGCTCAACCGCGCAGTGAAAGAAAGCTTGCTTCTCCGTGAAGATGTAACACGTTTTACGGAAATGATTAGGTTGGAAACATGCGATTTGATTAATCCTAAAAGCCAGAGCGTATGTTACAGTAATTGTTTTGTAGGAGCCCTCATCCAGTTTGTGAGGCTTCTCATCTGTGTGACAGTCATCAGCCCTTTTTTTCTCCATTTAATGTCACCAATCACCTTTAGCTAGAGCGTATTTAAAAAGCCATTGATCTTTATAATGCAGTGCTTTAATATGACAGTAACAGTTGTACGTGATGCAGAAAGTCAAATTGTGGAGATTGATGAGGGCTTGCAGGTGAATTATAATCCATCTACCTGAGTGATGCCTGCGCTGTGTTCCATACCAGCAGGCCGACAAATAAATAAAACCTACAAAGGTGACACTAGGAATTGATACTTAACAATCCCTCTGAGCAACAAGCACTAGGAGCGGCTTTGACTGAGAGGAAAACTCCCCCGGAGAGACAGAGAGTGAGAGAGAAATGGCAAAGCTGGGAAGGTTAATGGAAAAGAATGGACTGGATTTGCCAAAGGTCACACATACGGAGTCAGCACCTTGTTTATGATTAGAAGAGGTCTGAGCGCAGCTTTTGTTTGAGCCGCTTAATAAAGCTCTTTAAATGACTATTGATTCATGCTTTGGAAAGAGAACTATGAATCTACTACGTGGTGATTACCTGTGTAAGCATAAGGTCCGGCGTTTTTAATCCTTAATGAGTGGCTGTGCGCTAAAGTGTGGTCGCCGAGGTTGATCCTAGTCTTTTTAATTGGTACCGGGACCTATATTTCATTATAATAAATAATGTTGTATCTTCTAATTTCTAAAATTGTAGTCGGCCATGAGATGTTTGAAGACAAATTGTGAATTTTAATGGCCGGTGGACCATCTCTTATGCAAATTGACTGTGGAATTAATTGATTCGATCCAATTTCCAGATCCTTAACTAGATTGTGGGATTACTAACTAAATCTGGAATGTGATGTATGTACGGTGTCCTGTGGGCCGTGTGGTGTGGGGCCTTAACTGGCCCTTCCGCCGATTTTTCAAAAATTCCCAAGATGAACTTATTTGGAGCGTAGGCCGTAATCTCATTCCCTGCGCTGAATTGGGATGTGAATATGATGAGCGACTGATGGGAGTCTGTTAGTGCACTCAGTCTAGGTCAGTGCTCCGGATCGATGCGTGACCCTTATTGGGAAAAAATGGAAAATTTGTAAGAACTGACCTTTTAGATGGAAAAGAAATGTAATGAGAGGTGAATAAAACAAAGCAATATCCAGTTAGACTGGTAAAATTAGAAGGTGTATAAGTGTAATTACTTGATGTTAATAATGAGGTTGCATAGTTGTAATGATGATTTCCTCATTAGAATATTGAAGCTGATAGGTCGCTATATAAAGAAAGTGTGCTTTTGTTCGAGTGTGCATTCATACATTCATGCATTCAATTTAAATGGTGCCCTACGTATTTTGTTATATTTATGAATAAAACCCAGATCTGTATTTGGCTGATGCACCAAATACTTCAAATCAGAAACCTGTTTTCATTCTGTATGTCTTGTGAACTTGCTGTATTATGGATGAATGATATATTGGTGCCATATCATTGATCATGGGCCCAAACTGTGAATTTATCGGAATTGGTTTATAATGGATATGCATTGTCCGATATTGGACATTTAATTGTGCATGCATATATTTTTACATTTAGATTGCCTTTGCCACTCTCAAATATAAGCTTAAATAGCACTAATATTTCAGTAACGCTGTCAAATGGCAATTAAAAATAATCTTAAGTCTTTTAGAATTTCTGTTATACTTTTGTGATGCCTAAAATCACTTTAAAACTATTGGTAGTTTTATTCTTAATTTTGTTTCCACAAAATAGTAAATCATTTTCCCAGTGCTTATTTATGCCTTTAATAGTATATTTTAAAATTTTAATATCAGTTATAGCATCAAAATAAATATTGATATCAGGTAAAACTTTAATACTTTGCAGTAAGCAAACAGAGATAATGTGATCTCATAGCTAAATGTTTTATAGCAATGCATCAACAATGGATATCTGAGTGTAATTACTTGATGTTAATAATGAGGTTGCGTAGTTGTAATGATGATTTCCTCATGAGTATTGATGCTGATAGGTCGCTATATGACGAAAGTATGGTTTTGTTCGAGTGTGCATGTGTTTGCATTCATAAAGTTGCAGAATTTATATGATGCCCTATGTATTTTGTTATATTTATCAATGAAACCCAGATTTGGCTGATGCACCATTTTCAAAACAGAAACCTGTTTTTATTGTGTACACTGTAAAAAGTAATAAGTTGACTTGACTTTATAATTTTAAGGTAACAGGTTTCCTCAAAATTTTTAAGTAAATTTTAAATAATAAGTTAGGCTAACTAGACAATTCACTCAAATTTTTATTGTAAACTTTTTACACTAATGTAAGTTGCTGTATTATGGATGAATGATACATTGGTGCCATATCATTGGTTATAGGCCCAAATTGTGAATTTATCGGAATTAGTTTATAATGGATATGCATTGTCTGATATTGGATATTTAAATGTACATGCATATATTTTTACGTTTAGATTGCCCTTGCCACTCTCAAATATAAGCTTAAATAGCACCAATATTTCAATAACACTGTCAAATGTAATTATTTTAAAACAATCTTAAATCTTTCATAGTTTCAGTTATCAGCAATGGATATCTGAGTGTAATTACTTGATGTTAATAATGAGGTTGTGTGGTTGTAAGGATGATTTCCACATGAGGATACTGATGCTGATAGGTAACTATATGACGAAAGTGTGCTTTTGTTGGAATGTGTACGTGTGTTTGCATTCATAAAGTTTTTGAATAAAATTTTACCTTAAAATTTATATGGTACCCTACATATTTTGTTATATTTCTCAATGAAACCCAGATCTATATTTGGCTGATGCACCATTATACTTCAAAAAAGAAACCTGTTTTCATTCTGTATGTATTGTGAACTTCCTGTATTATGGCTGAATGATATATTGGTGCAATATCGTTGGTTGAGGTCCGAAATTGTGAATTTATTAGAATTAGTTTATAATGGATATGCATTTTCAGATATTGGATATTTAATTGTGCATGCATATTTTTACATTTAGATTGCCACTTTCAAATATAAGCTTAAATAGCACTAATATTTTAATAACACTGTCAAATGTCATTTTAAAATAATCTTAAATGTTTCATCATTTTAGTTATAGTTTTGTGATCTCTGAAATCACTTTAAAACTATTGTTTTATTTTTAAATTCTATTTTTTTTAATAATTTAAAATAATTATACCTTTAATACGAAGTAATATTAATATCAGCTATTTATCAGTTATAGCATAAAAATTAATATTGATATCAGCTTTAATACTTTGCAGTAAGCAGAAAGAGAAGACGTGATCTCATAGCTAAATGTTTTATAGCAATGCATCAGCGATGGATATCTGTCATTGTTAGCCCATATATATCATGTTGAAGAGGAACTTGAATTCTATCAAAGACAGCTTTGGATCAATTCACTCATGTAGTGTGGGGAGTTTGCGCTGTGCACTCTGTGTGGTTTTAAATGCCTAAAAATAGGTCTTTTTATTGTGTGAGTGGCCAGAGCAAGCACTCTCATCCTCTGTGATCTTTCGCCAGGGGTCGTGTAATGCTCCTTAATGTGCTCGTAAATCATGGCTGGTCAGCCCATGCACACAAGAATGTAAAGAATCCAACGCAGCCTCCATCTATCTCTCGCTCTTCTTCTCTCTTCAAGTCAGTCCAGTAAATCTTTTTCTCCTGAACACTCAAAGCGGAATTTCTCTGCAGCTGATTTTCTGCAAATTAATTACATACTGAGCTCAGTGATGGATTTAGGAATGTAGTGGACTCGTTGTGCTGTTCTCTTTACCGTGAACTAAAGCTCATACGGTGCTTTGTTTGAATTAGATCTGGATCCTTCTGAGTTTGCAGGCTGATTTCCCAACGGGGGCTGCATCACGCAAGCACTGCAGGAAGTGTGTTATAAAAAGTAGGCCTGATGTTGTTCTGTGGTCAGTCTAATAATAATTCAATTACTGAAATTCTAATCTATCTATCAACAGTGATAGAATAACAAAACAAATCCAGAAAAAAAACACATTTCAAAAAAAGTTTTAATACTTTTTTTTTTTTTTTTTGCATTTTAATGAGTGAAATAAGTATTTGATCCCTAATCAATCAGCAATATTTTTGGATCGCAGGTGTCTTTTATGCAGGTAATGAGCTGAGATTAGGAGTACTCTCTTAAAGGGTTTGTTACCTGTCCACAGAAGCAATCAATCAATCAGATTCCAAACTCTCCACCATAGCCAAGACAAAAGAGCTGTCCAAGGATGTCAGGGACAAGATTGTAGACCTACACAAGGCTGGAATGGGCTACAAGACCATCTCCAAGCCGTTTGGTGAGAAGATAACAACAGGTGGTGCGATTATTCGCAAATGGAAGAAACACAAAGTAATTGTCCCTCGGTCTGGGGCTCTATGCAAGATCTCACCTTGTGGAGTTTCAATGATCATGAGAATGGTAAGGAATCAGCCCAGAAATACACAAGAGGATCTTGTCAATCATCTCAAGGCAGCTGGGACCATAGTTACCAAGAAAACAATTCTTAACACACTACAATGTGAAGGACTGAAATCCTCCAGCGCCTGCAAGGTCCACCTGCTCAAGAAAGCACATGTACAGGCCTGTCTGAAGTTTGCCACTAAACATCTGACTGATTCAGAGGAGAACTGGGTGAAAGTGTTGTGGTAAGATGAGACTAAAATCAAGCTCTTTGGCATTAACTCAACTCGCCATGTTTGGAGGAGAAGGAATGTTGCCTATGACCCCAAGAACACCATCCCCACTGTCAAACATAGAGGTGAAAACATTATCCTTGGGGGTGTTTTCCTAAAAAGGGGACATGACAACTGCACCGCATCAAAGGGACGATGGACGGGGCCATGTACAGTCAATTCTTGGATAAGAACCTCTTTCCCTCAGCCAGGGCATTGAAAATGGGTCGTGGATGGGTATTCCAGCATGACAATGACCCAAAACACACGGACAAGGCAACAAAGGAGTGGCTCAAGAAGAAGTACATTAAGCTCCTGGAGTGGTCTAGCCAGTCTCCAGACCTTAATCCCATAGAAAATCTGGGAGGGAGCTGAAGGTTTGAGTTGCCAAATGTCAGCCTCGAAACCTTAATGACTTGGAGAGGATCTGCAAAGAGGAGTGGGACAAAATCCCTCCTGAGATGTGTGCAAACCTGGTGGCCAACCACAAGAAACGTCTGATCTCTATGATTGCCAACAAGGCATTTTGCTACCAAGTACTAAGTCATGTTTTGCAAATACTTATTTCACTCATTAAAATGCATTTTTTTTTTTTGCTATTCTGTCTCTCACTAGGTGTGTTTCAATGGAGCATTGTAATCGGTTTGAAATTCCAATCCGAATGAAAATGCTTCATATCGGTTTGAGAGGGGGGGAATAAACCTTTCTATAAACCGAACAAAATTCAAATTCTGTCATGTAAACGCGTTTACTTTGCGTTTATGTCAAGCAGGGGTTCGTTTCCGTACTACGACATAACTCGCTGATTAACCTCCATAGTACGATGCATTGTTGTGGAAACTATATGCTTCTAACCAAGAGCTGTAGTTGCAAGCACGTAAGTATCTTACGATTGGGGAAAATCCTTTTCTGCGAGATATTGAAGCCAAAAATTATCCTTAATTTTGTAATAATGTAAAACGCGTTGCAGCAGCATACAGACATAGGAGTAACAGCTCGCGCGCCTATTGGCTGCTCTGCGGCAACTGCAGCAGCCTATCGAGCGAGGCCTGGTGTGGTCTAGGCCTATAAATACCGCTCACAGGCAGCTATTATCTGGTTTTTCATCATCGAAGCAACCAGAGCGTGCGCATGCACGGCAAGATACGCAGTACTCGTTCCCTCTCTAGAGAGAACCGAGGTTACGTTAGTAACCGAGTACGTTCTCTTACGAGAGGTCTCTCGTGCTGCGTAAGTATCTTACGCTAGGGGACCCAATGCAAAACGCCGTGCATGCTGAGATCTGACACCAAAGACCCAAGGGCGAAAACCCGGGGTTCATATAGTTCACAATCACCTAGAGAACTCACAGGGAGTCCGGGGAAGAGGGAGGGGCAAACCCGCACTCTTCCACATAGTGCAGCGTCAATCAGACGCTAAGTTTATCGTACATACAGGGCGGGGTTACGGCCTGAACTGATGTGGAAATGTGGGTCTTTAACACAGTTTGCCCAGGCACATCTTGTGCTACTACTTTCACTGTCGACCCTAGAGCTGTGCTCAGTAGACGCAGCATTCCGAGCTGATAGCATCAGGTCGGACAACACTGATTATCTAGACTGACAGCAGCCTGGCCTGTAAGGCGGGAACCTCCAGGTTGTAAAACCTTATAAATGTAGACGGAGAGGCCCAGCTCGCCGCCGTACAAATATCTTGCAAGGCAATCCCACTCGACCAGGCCCACGATGAGGCCACGCCCCTCGTGGAATGTGCTCTGACACCCAGTGGGCACTGCATGCCCTTGGAAGCATATGCCAGTGCAATAGCATCAACTATCCATCTGGATAGGCTCTGTTTCGACGCGGCCAGTCCCTTGGGACGCCCATAGAACGAAACAAAAAGCTGTTCTGTCTGCCTAAAAGCAGACGAGCGAGACACGTAAGCTCGTAATGCCCTGACTGGGCATTGGAGGCTCGCATCCATTTCCTCGTCAGTGACCGGTAGGGCTGACAGAGCGATGACCTGTGCCCTAAACGGTGTGTTGAGGGATTTTGGAACGTAACCATGCTTGGGTTTGAGTATGACTTTAGAGTCATTAGGTCCAAACTCCATGCACGTCGCGCCCACGGAGAGCGCGTGCAAGTCCCCTATGCGCTTCACTGAAGAGAGAGCCAGCAGAAACACAGTCTTAAGAGACAGGTATTTCAGATCAATCGTCTGCAGAGGCTCGAATGGTCCACCTTTCATGGCCTCTAGTACCACAGAAAGGTCCCATACGGGGACTGAGGGAGGTCTGGGGGGATTCAGTCTCCTAGCTCCCCTCAGGAAGCGGATGACTAAATCGTTCCTTCCTATTGACTGACCTAGCGTTGTCCTCGAGAACGCTGCTATGGCCGCCACATAGACTTTGAGCGTGGATGGGGTTCTGCCCTTGTCCAGCAGCTCTTGTAGAAAGGAAAGCACCTCCGTCACACCACAGTCAGTGGGTGACGAGCCGCGGGCTGTGCACCAACCCGAAAACACAGACCATTTTGAGGAATAGAGCCGTCTCGTAGACGGGGCTCTAGCCTGCGTGATCGTGTTTAATACTCCTTTAGGGAGTTCATCATATATTCGCTGGTGGCCCAGACATGAAGGGCCCACAGCTCTGGGTGAGGATGCCAAATCGAGCCGCTGGCCTGAGAGAGAAGGTCTCTCCTCACTGGTATCGGCCACGGGGCAGTGCTCGTCAGCTGCATCAGCGCTGGGAACCAGGGCTGGTTTTCCCAAAACGGCGCTACCAGCAATATTGAACATCCTTTTTCCTTGACCCTCTCTATCACCTGAGGTAGGAGAGAGACGGGGGAAAAGCATAGAGATGACGGCGGGGCCATACGTGGGCCAGCGCGTCCCTGCTTTTGGAGAAAAATTCCAGACAGTGAGCGTTTTTCTGAGACGCGAACAGGTCTACTTCCGCTCTGCCGAATTTCTTCCACAGTAGTTGTACTGTCTGTGGGTGTAGAGACCATTCGCCTGCCGGAACGTTGTTCCTGGACAGTCTGTCTGGCCCTATGTTTAGGAGCCCCGGCACATGCGCTGCTTTCAGCGAGCGCAGGTTGCGCTGAGCCCATACCAGGAGGCGTTCTGCAAGCCTGTACAGGTTTCTGGACCTGAGACCGCCCTGGCGATTTATGTAGGACACCACTGACATGTTGTCCGAGTGGACTAGTACATGATTTTCCTTTATTTGGGGACAGAAGCGCGTCAGCGCGTTCTCTACTGCCAGCATTTCGAGGCAGTTGATATGCAGGAGCTTTTCCCGTTCTGACCACTGGCCAAAAGACGGTCTGCCCTCGAGCAGAGCCCCCCATCCCGAGGTGGACGCGTCCGTAGACACTTTTATTCTCGAGGAAGTCCCCAGGCTTACACCTGACTGGTACCAGTCGACTACTTTCCACGGTTTCAGGGCTGTGACACATTTCTGATTGACTGTGGGACGAAGTCGACTGGACGCCCATGCTTGGCGCGGTACGCGTGCTTTCAACCAGAACTGCAGTGGGCGCATGCGGAGCAGACCCAGCTGGAGAACTGATGACGCTGAGGCCATGAGACCCAGCATTTTCTGGAATTTCTTGAGCGGGACGGACGCGCCGCAGAGGAACGAGCCCGCTGTGCGCAGAATGTCTGCCGCGCGCTGTGGTGATAGCCGTGCTATCATTGACAGCGAGTCCAATTCTGTGCCCAGGAAGGAAGTCTTCTGACTTGGAGACAGAGAGCTCTTCGCCCAATTGACCCTGAGACCCAAATTCTCGAGGTGATCGAATAACATGGTCGTGTGCTCTACGAGCACTGAGCGGGATTGCGCTAGAATCAGCCAATCGTCCAAATAGTTCAGTATGCGCACGCCTTTCAGTCTGAGGGGAACGAGCGCTGCGTCCATGCACTTCGTAAATGTACGGGGTGCCTGGGACAAACCGAACGGCAGGACTGTGTACTGATATGCCTGGCCCTCGAAGGCGAATCTCAAAAACCGCCTGTGACGTGACGCTATCTGTATTTGAAAATACGCGTCTTTCAGATCCACTGACACGAACCAGTCTCCTTGGCGAACTTGCGCGAGGATTTTTCTGGTCGTGAGTATCCTGAACCGACGCTTCACCAGCACTTTGTTCAGTTGCCTTAGATCTAGTATGGGTCTGAGACCCCTGTCTTTTTTCGGTACCAGGAAATATCTGCTGTACAGCCCTCCTTCGCTTTGAGGTTGAGAAAGGGGCTCTATGACCCCTTTGCTCAATAGTTTCGCCACTTCGGCTCGAAGCAGGTGTGCTACTTCTGTCTGCATCGTGGTCTCGACGCGCGCTGTATAGCGGCACGGGCGTCGGTGAAATTGTAGCGAATAGCCTCCTTTTATAATGTCCAGCACCCATTTTGAAACCCCTGGAAGCTTTTCCCATGCATTTGCATGAATAGCTAGAAGTTGAATACGAAGCGCGCTCCGTTCGTTCAGTAACGGAGTGGTTTCGGTGTGCTGTGGCACAAGAGACGTGCTCGTGACATTCAAGGCGCGGGCGCTGATAGCGGGAACTATTATGTCTGTGTGTGGATGTGGTTGTGTGGCAACAGGCACATTTAACACACTGCAAACAACGTTCGCCTGCATAGAGGGAATGCACTTTGGTTTCGTTTTTACAGAAACCTTGGGACGTGCATAATGTGATGTCTGTGGGCACTGTGAAGTGGGCACGTTTACCACATGTGAAGCGCAATCGATCTGAGTCGATTTTATGTGCGCGGGACCTGTGTGACAGGCTGTGCTTGTGTGTAGTGATGGGCACTGGGAAGTGGGCATGCTTACTACACGAGACACCATCGGCCGTGGCCGGTTGTGAAGCGCAATCGATCTGAGTCGATTTTATGTGCGCGGGACCTGTATGACAGGCTGTGCTTGTGTGTAGAGATGGGCACTGGGAAGTGGGCATGCTTACTACACATGAGACACCATCGGCCATGGCCGGGACACCAGAAAATACACTCTTTTTTGGATTTATCTGGGTAGCCGTGAGAACGGCTTTTGAGTACAGGCAAACGGGCGACAGAGCTGGTTTGTTGGCTGCATAGGACACTGGAACAGTCACATTTTTTGGAACTGGACGAGCGAATAACTTTGGTGGGGGTCCGGCGACAGCGGGACTCGCGCACCGTCGTTTTCCTAGCTTTGCTAGGACAGCTTCGGAGGCTCAGGCTTTAATTTAATCCTAGGCCTGGGGCCACGCCCAGCGGGACAGTGGCCGGAAGAGCGGGAACGCGGTCTCGCGCCTTGCGCTCGGTGACGTTGCGAAGTGGCGGCAGCGGGCTGTGGCTGGGGTCGTGAGCTCTGCGCAGGCGGTTTCCCACGGCCGGCTGCAGAACTGGAGCGCTTTGGCAGGAAGTGCCTCATCGCCTGGGACGCTTTCTGTACCTCTGCGAATCTCTCTGCAAAATCCTTGACAGAGGATCCAAACAGGCCAGCGGGAGAGAGCGGAGCGTCGAGGAACGCGGTGCGTTCGGACTCAGCCATCTCAGAAAGCGTCAGCCACAAATGCCTCTCGGTTACCGTAAGCGCGGTCATGTTGCGTCCCATGGCCTGTGCTGCGGACTTTGTAGCGCGGAGGGCGAGGTCCGTGGCGCTTCTTAAATCCGGCACGCAGATCGCTTCAGGCCCTTCCTCATCCAGCCTTCGGAGGAGGTCAGCCTGGAAGATCTGCAGCGTGGCCATAGTGTGCAGCGCTGACACGGCCTGCCCAGCGGCGGTGTACGTGCGGCGGAGCAAGTTTGACGTTTGGCGGCAGGCTTTTGAAGGCAGCGCCGACTTAGCACGCCGTCCAGCGGAGGGCGGGCACAAGTAGGCTGCAATCGCCTCTTCGACCGGCGGCATAGAGAGGTATCCACTGTTCTCGGCGCCGTCCACAGTAGAGAACGCCAAGGAAGAGGATGGGCGCACTCTCGCTGAGTGGGGGGCGCTCCAGGACTTAGCCAGTTCTTCATGAAGCTCAGGAAGAAAAGGCGCCGGTTTAGACGCGCTTGAAGCGCGCTCCCCTTTCAGCAGAAAACAGCCATCCAGCCGGTTGTGAGCGGGCTGCTCTGGTGAGGACCACTCGAGGCCCAGGCTCGCCGTGGCCTGTGTGAGGATCCTCATTAATTCTGCCTCAATCGAAGCTCTCGTGCCTGACGGAGCGTGGGCGGGGGGAGCAAGGTCCGCAGAGCTCTCCCAATCCTCACTGCATGACGCCAGGATAGAGCAGGAATCCTCCTCCTCCTCCATGACGGCCCCCTCATCAGCAGCGTCGACGCAAGCGGCGGCAGACAGCGGCCATTTAACGTCCGAAACGGGAGTTGACGAGATCGGTGAAGCTGGTGGGCGAACCGGCGAGCTTTGTCGGCTGGGGGGGGGGTTCCGGGGCCCGCTGGGCACGGCGCTTCTTACGGCGCGACACCGTGGCGGGCGGGGGAGCAGATTCGGTGAAGAAAGCCAGGCAGGTCCTCAGAGTGGCTATTGGCAACGGTTCGCAATGAGGGCAGCCGCCCTCAGCGAGCGCGATCACCGCGTGCTCCTCACCCAGGCAGGAAACGCAGACGACATGGCGGTCCCCGTCACTGAGTGTGGCTCTGCACGAGCCGCAAGAAGGCATTTTTATAAAGACGCTTTGCTCTTTTATTGATAAATGTGTATCGCAGCTGCGAGACACACTTCAGATTCAAAGGATATAGGCGCCGGAAAGCGCAGCAGGAAGGCACGGAAGGCGGCGTGGCCAGCAGCTTCAGTGGCTCGTCCCGCTGAGATGCTTGCAGTCGACGGCGGCTTCTTCTCCAGCTCCAGCGATGCGTGTGCTTCGCTTGAAGGATGAAAAATCAGTAGCTGCCTGCAAGCGGTATTTATAGGTCTAGACCACGCCCTTTTTGACGGGACGCAACGCGGTGGGCGCGAAATGCCCCCATTGGATCTGGCGTTGCACCAGGCCTTGCTCGATAGGCTGCTGCAGTTGCCGCAGAGCAGCCAATAGGCGCGCAAGCTGTTTCGCCTATGTCTGTATGCTGCTGCAACGCGTTTTACATTATTACAAAATTAAGGATAATTTTTGGCTTCAATATCTCGCAGAAAAGGATTTCCCCTAGCATAAGATACTTACGCAGTACAAGAGACCTCTCGTAAGAGAACTCACCACAGGATAGGTGTCGCGCCAAGGCGGCGGCCACTCGCGGGCCGTTCCCCCGTCCATCCTCTCCCCTCCTTGCTGATAGATTGCGAAAGTGAACGCGGTAAAACAGTGCGCATAAGAAAGCAACTGCACGCAATCATAGATTACACGCTTTGATTCGTTGTTCAGCAACTCTTGGTAAGAAATCGTGTATTTGTTCCATTTAAGCACAGTAAAACGTTTTAGTATCACAATGCAATTAATTTCAGAGCTGCGTTACAGAGGGTCGTATTGTTGTTTTGTCCCTTACTGCTTTACCATTAAGAAATTAGGGCATATGATGATATGATCAGCTGGCTGAGACCAAGCTGTGTCATGTTCTAGTCACGACTAAGCGTGCAAATTAACGAAGTGGGTTCAAATATTAGTCCGTTTTTTCAAAGCAAGTGCAAGCAGCTATCAAAAATATTAACGCAAATATACTGGCGTTTTTTCCTTTGGTAAGCGTGTTCCAAAATTGTAGGCGGCGGCACACATAAACACCATATTAGATAACGATTAGATAACGTCTCATGTAAACAGTCCACCGAATCTTTCAATCGGAATGATTTTAGTTGGAATGACAAAAAGTGTACATGTAAACGTGGATACTGTTCAAATTAAAATTATAAACTGATCATTTATTTTTTAGGGAATCAAATAATTTTCCCTCACTGTATCTATCTGTCTGTCTGTCTATTTATTTAT
>NC_133378.1:33229361-33249361 GCF_049309525.1 Garra rufa | reverse complement strand
TGTAATCTGGTTCAGAGCAAACTTGGCTATTGAACTTAAATTTTCATGTAGGGCCAATAAATTTTCAATTTCCTTAAATATAAATCATGTCAGAAAGAGTTATAATGGGGGAAATAACTGGTCAGTGACAGGTACAGGTGCATATTTTGTGGACAATTTGTGTTTCACTTCAGTTCTTTAATTCAGTCATTTCCTTCACTGATGTGAATCATGTTTTAGTGCTGACAGCTGGATACTGAAAGCTGAAGACCCGTGGTTGTTGGACTTCCTGTAGTTTCACCAGTGGCTCATTGAAAAGTTCATACCAGACATTGATGGTCTCTCGTAGCAGTATTGGAATTTTAATGGCACTGGGGGGTCCACTGTGCTGCTGCTGCTAATCACAAAGGGCTGGTTACCTGTTTCCAGGTAGGCGTAAGAAGACTTTGACTTTTCCTTGTGATCTTTTTTATACTTCATACGACGGTTTTGGAACCAGATTTTAATCTGGCGGTCAGTGAGTTTCAGAAGCGCAGCCATTTCAAGTCTCCGGTTGCGGCACAGGTAAGCGCTGAAGTGAAACTCCTTCTCCAGCTCGAGCAGCTGGGAGGAGGTGAACGCTGCACGTGCCCGTTTACTGTTAGAACAGCCGCCATCCTGTACTGCACTGCTGTACCTGGAATCACCTGGAAAACATGCAGAATTATAGAAGTGTTAAGTACATCAGGTCTAAGATCTGTCAAACACAGACTAATACTCAGGTTTAGACAGTGAACAGAACTCTCATCCCAAATGATTAACCATGTTGCATAGCCAGAGCCAAATCTCTCTGATGCCTAAACTTTGATGATGAAAATGTAGCATGACATCCTTGAATATGCTCAGCAGCGAGTTTAAACCCCCAGTGACAAATTAGTGTACTGAGAATCCAGTGCACTGTCTGTGGGCAGACTACTGTTGGTAGACTAATCACTAAGTTAATTATCCATTTCATATGATTTCTACTGTGGTTAGATTCCTAATGATTTGTGTGTGGATTGTCCTTCTTATCAACAAATGCTCTTCAAGATGTGGCCTAATGCCATATTTATATAACAGCATATATAAGCTGATAATCACCATCTCATTAATTGTTGTATATGTTTGGAGAATGTATTCAGTAGTGTGCACGATTTTGCTTAGGTTAAAACAAGCGAAGCAGTCTTATCTGCATGACCCAGAAAAGCATAGCCTCAGATAATATAAAAATTTCACTGTAGACTTTTTTTTTATTATTCTGCTCCTTAGTAAAAGTTTAAACTTAATCAAGTTCACAGAACAACTGGCTGTCTCTAGAAAATATTACTTTTCTTAGATGTTCTCCTCTTTTTCCCTTTTATCCAGCTTATGCATTTTTAACTTGAGAGACATATTTTCACACAGTACTGTTAGACAACATGAAATCCCTGTATCTAAAATATATACATTATGAGCAACAAGCATAGTCATGTGTTCACATTCATCTTAATAGACTGGACTGATGAAAAATATTTCTGACCCTGGATCACAAAACCAGTCTTATATTTGTAGCAATAGCCAAAATACAATGTATGGGTCAAAATGATCAATTTTTCTTTTATGACAAAAATCATTAGGATATTAAATAAAGATCATGTTCCATAAAGATATTTTGTACATTTTCTTTATGAAGTTAATTTTTTGATTAGTAATCGGCATTGCTAAGAACCTAATTTGGACAACTTTATAGGTGATTTTCTCAAATTTTGATTTTTTTTGCACCCTCTGATCCCAGATTTGCAAATAGGTGTATCTCGGCCAAACACTGTCCTATCCTTACAAACCATGCATCAATTTCCGCTTTTAGATTATATATATTTAAACACTATTGACCCCTATGACTGGTTTTATGGTTTAGGGTCACATTTGATTTAATTACCTTAAATGTACATAATGAAACTTCTTAAAATTCTTACAATGATGTACTGGAAATAAACAATCTTTATTAGTCAAGATTGAAATTTTGCTTGTAATTAGGGGTTCATTTTCCATTTAAGAAGAAACGAAAACACTAATAATTGATTAATAACTGTGGTTCTCAATTATGTCAGTCATTGACATCAGTGTCTAAGTGACAAATCACATTAACACAGAACCAAAATCTGACCCAGCTGTTATTCATTATCGACCAAAATATGACTGACTGATTAGATTAAGTGGGTATTTCTAAGCAATACACATCAATATACCTCATTTGCTCGGAAAATCGAGTTCTCTCACCTGATTCCATGACGTTAATGGAGCTGAAACGTATAGGTGTCTCTCTCATCCAAGGGTACTTCTTGGTTGAAAAGCAGGAAGTTGACAGCTTATACCCCTCGTCGCTTTCCGTTGCATTTGCCTGGTCCAAAGAGTTTGTCGTTTCATTCGTGGAGTGGTTGACACCAGCGCAGGATGAATAGGGATGTTGAGAGAGTTTCTGGAAGTTCCACATATGGCCTTCATAATGTTTTGATGAATTTTCTTCAGCATGTTGTCTCCACGCAGAACTGCTCTCCTGCAGAGCACAAGGGGAGAAATGTTGCTCCATAGAACAAACATGAGATTTATTGCAACATATCTTGTTCAAGTAAGCATTGTTAATATGAAATTCGTGAAACGAATTATTGTGCATCTTTAATTGCCCTGATCACTCCGGAAGGAAAATTGATCACACAAGGTGTAGGAAAGACATAAAAGTACACTCACTGCCGTCTTTAATTGTTTTCCAACAAGGGTAAACAATGTAGTCACGTGATGGCCTCCTCCAATAGCCTGGCGCACTGGCTGTTTGAGTTGTAAAGTGCTCGAAAGCAACCAAACGAGGATTCCGTTTTCCTTCGCATTCTTCTGCTATTTTGCAAGTTCGAATGATTATCCTGTGGACAGACGAAAAGCCATGAGCAGGGCTTATACATTACCCTGTTACCGTGCTGACAGAGTTGAGATAGCGTGATTTGGGAGGTGGGAGGGAGAAAGAGACCCATTTGGACAGAGAAAAGACATGCATGTCTGGGATCGCGTCTCCTTAGTTTTGCCACAACGGATTGCAGAATACAGACTTCATTTCCGTGATAACGCTTTGTAATACAATGTTTGAAACCTTGACTGACTTTTCAGTCCTCTTGTGGTAGGTATTAAAAATAATCGACTTATTTGCCTTATAGTTTAATAATTGTTTCTGTAACGCTTTACAGTTGTGACAACAGCTCCATACATGTATTGATATTTTAAAATAGCCTATTTTTTTCCCAAATCTTCCTAATCTTTTGTAAAACAGCCATGTGGATGTTTAGCAGTGTTTTTTATTAATAAAGTATTTCAGTAACATACACTGTGTGTCTTTGTCCATCGTCATGTTTTGTAAAAAGTAAACAACGTTTCTAAGATGTAAAAGAATAAATGCCACACACGTTAAATGGATCTGTCGAATACTACTGGCGTTTCTATACAATTTCCTTCCGCGTTTTGAGATTTCTGCTCATTTTTACCTGGTGAAAAAGACATCCAGAGAATCAATGGGTGTGGTCAAACAAAGGGATTTTGATTGTCAGTGCTGTACTGACAATGGATGTCAAAAATAATGTTAATGAAATGATAGAGATTCGTTTTCCAATTAACTGGCAGTGTAAGAAAATACTCGCTAAGATGGCTATTCGCTAGTCTTGGTAACCGAAGAAATACGTTCAAGTTCATCGTCTGTAAAAAGAATCGCATCGTCTACTATTTAAAACAACGTCCTGATGAACAAAGAGCGGGAACAGCCCGGATTCGGCGTAAACACGACATTTTAGGGCAATGGTTAAGTTTTTAGAAACTTGTTGGAGTCGGGTAACTTGTTGTTTTTAAAGTCATTTTAAATAATTGATCACAAAACCTTCGCAACAGAATTAGCCTTTGTCCTCTGACGTCATAAAGCTAAGCTAGTGGAGGGAAGAGGGTCAGAACGTTATTTAGCGCTCAACCTGTCCAGATCGCTGTTTTTCCCAGACACCTATCGACACGGCAGGATTCGTTTTTAGCCGATTGCTAATTAAAACGACTGCTTGCCGATAAGGTTATACATAAAGCAGTCACGTTGAAGTAAGCTAGTATCCCCAGTCTGAAATGAACATAAAAGACATCACCCTTACTTTACATAGGCTGTGGACAGCGGTTGTCTCGCACTAGTGATTAATTGTGCACAAGGACTGAAATCCAAGGACTAGTCCCTTTTCATTTACTCTCCACAGTGTCTTGTTTGAGTATTTACTCACACTCAGTACTGTCAATAACATGTCTAACGTATTTTCGAAGACAAAGACTGATAGCCTCAACGATTCACTCTCTGTCTCTTGCAGGTTTTTTTTTTTTTTTCCAAAAAAAGGTAATGTTTATAATAATACACAGCTGAGTTTCTGAGGCGCAAAGAAAGGCCTGCCAATATGGGCAGGTATGTTTTTGAATAATGGTCGTCTCAGTGCTCACACATATTAAGATATCTTTGGACTGCACTAAACAATGACGTGTAAAATGGTTGTCAAAATGACAGCAATTTATAAGCCTTGTATTTAATTTCGGATGGTTTAACTAGTCAAATCATAACCATTCATATACTGTTTATTAAAGAAGAATATCAAGGAGCCATGGGGCTATCCTCTTCGGTTGTATGGCTAAAATCAATCTTTTTCTAAAAACGATTTGTTATTTTGAGTTCAGTGAATTGCTGTCACAAGCCTTGTCAAATAGAAGCATTCACTATGCATATTACAAGTCCGGCTTCTGCCGAGCTGCAGCGCTATTAACATGAAATATTACTGCGCCCGAGAGTGCAAGGAATGCAAGTGTACTCATTCCATAACCACATATGAATTAGACATTCAATAAATGCTATTTAAACAATTTCGAAGCATTTTTTATTTTATTACTATTAATATTTTTCGAAGTGGTGGTGGAGGCTATAGGGGATTTTTATTATTATTCTGCAGGTTTTATGCTCCCCCTTGTACCTTTCCTATATTTCAAACTCTTCCCTTATTGTTTGAAAGTCGCCTGTGATCTTGGGAATTTTCTAATTAAAGTAAGTTTGTTCCCTTGTCTCATGCCGCTGGGTCCATTCACTAAATCTGAAAAGGAATCTTTGATGTAGTGGCTCAGCAAGACCATAACTCAGCGCCTCCGCCGGTACACTACAATTCTCAGTGAACTCTGTTTGAACCATGTTGCTGGCAATAAATCATTTTTCTTTCTCTCACAAAAGCGCGCCGGTCGCTCTGGGTGTCAACCCTTTTATAATTCCTCCCTACCTTCTGCGCTCTTGTGGTTGCTGACACAAACAGCTGCATAAAACATCGATAATAACATCGCTTTAACCATTTCATGCAAAAACAGGCTCTCTGAGGAGGATAAAAACGGCAATGAGGCAAATGTTGGAAATAATAAACAAATTAATGGAATGCACAAAGGGCCGTTGCATACAGCTGTCTGTTGCTTTCCCTGCCATAACTCTAACGCTTGAGAACATAACCTAAAATTTTGGAGGAAAAACAATTAGTTTAAAACTTCGTATTGGGGGGTAAAATACTTTTTAACAAATATCGATACGGTGTAAATAGTTATTTCTTCCTTTCTTGCATTTCATAAAATCCTAATCTTTTTATTGTTTCTGCACAACGCAGTGGATTTAATTTTTTAGGCATAGAACAGATAGGTGAGTAAATCCAGGAAACGGTTTTAATGAACAGAGGATGTTGTTGGTTACAACGATGCATACAAATGGCCTGTCTCTGAAGAGCAAAGACTAGATTTATATCTTCGGTGCCCTGCGTTGCTGTAAACTAAATAGAACGATTGAAATTTAGAGAGATCCCTCTTAAGAATTCCTGAAACTTTGAAACGAGGTCGACTGCATATTGTTTCTATAGTCTTACTGTAAAGTGCAACAGTGTCATGAAAGATGAATTCAGTCCATTATTAAATAATATGCAATATTAGGAAACTAAAATATGAATACATTTCACACGTGGTACAATTTCCATAAAGTTACCTTGTTGGCAGTGATTTCAGGTTAACTTCATAACTTCCTCGCACCTGTGCCACATTTAGTACACTTTTGTATTCTGCAAAAATAAAATAATACTACCTGCTACTTCATATGTCTAGAACTTTTATTTGCGTTTATGTTGTAATGCATATTATCATATTTTACTTCTAAAGTTTCCATTGCGTTTTATCTAAACACCTCATAAAAGATTACCCAAAAGTGATTGGACTTTGTTGCTCCTAAGCTAAAGTTGTCCAGTTTTGCAAAGATAGTTTCATGTTTTATTTTTAACGTTTTCATTGCGTTTTATCTAACCCTCTTATGAATCATTGTCTAAAAGACTTCTTTGTTCCTTCCAAGCTAAAGTATTCCGATTTTGTAAGGGTTTAATAGTCAGTGTCTTTAATTTTCAACAGCATTTAACACGCTAGAAATTATTTTCTGTGCCAGCAGAACATGCCTATTTGAACCACTCGCCATATTGTACAGAAAACGTTAATCTACGAATGCCATTTCTCTATAGAAAAGATGACATTAATCATTGCGGCGCAGCAGCACGTCTAGTGACCTCCTCATGACCGCATATGTTTAGACACATTGCAGACACCCCGGAGGACTGGACAAAAGCCTCAATACACAATTGTACATCTATACCGTGACACTGGGAACTTCTCAGTTGCAGCAAGGGAGTCTTTATTTTAGGCTACAAGGGTATGTCAACCAGTGTGACATGAGTGAATATAACGCACTGAATTTAGTGCTATTTATTTAATGTTTGTTTGTTAACTTGTGCAGCTTGGTGAGCTCTAAAAAGGTTTGCTTTGGAAACGTGCCATGGGACCTGTAATGATGTCTGTGTTTTAAGATGAGGAAAGATGAACTCTTACATTAATTTCTCCACCTCCTCAGTAGCTTTTATAAACGTTTACTTGAGATAAGGAAGACTGAGAGAGAGAATAAGGGAAATAGAGAGAAACGGAGATGCTCACAGGTGGCCCTTCATCCATATGACGACCATTTTCAGCATTCCTAACAAACTGCCCCTGTGCCATAACACCCGGAATTCTTCATTGTAATGAGACTTTATAGACAGACGCTGGGTAAAAGACTACAGGTTAATTCGATAAAAACAGGTTATGCATTGTAGCTTCAATCGGTAACTCGGTAAAATCAGGAACTTTTAGAGATAATGGATGTTCTACTATTCAGCGAGCGACTCTCTTAGGTTGTTGCCTGGCAACTTGAACCGATCACAAGATCACTCATCTCTTTCATCAGACACTTATCTGTCTTGCCTTCAGTAATTCAGGAAGAAATGAAAACATATATTGTTTTTTCACAAATAAAAACGGTATCACGTTGTTAAAATTATGTAAATTCTAAAATAAAAATTACGCCTTGCGTTTTTTAATTTTAATTATTATTTAGCTTTTACTGCCAAGCAACGACTCTTTTCAAGCCAGCAAACAGATTGTTACGTATAATTTGCTTGGCAGCCGGACCAAAGATAAACTAAAAGTCGAAACTTTCACCAGTAACAACATAACTTGTCTCCACAGCACGAAAAAAAAAAAAATGCGTTAATACTAGAAATTGCATTTTGACGTTAAAAAAAATAAACGTGTTTTTCACTTGCCAATTGGGTAGTTGTTGTTTATTTGGTAACACGGTATTCTGTGTGAATATTTAATTAACTAATTAGCTTTTGCATGTTGATTAAATAAAAGTATCCTGGTATGAAAGTCACATTATGGAAAGTGGACGCAACTGAGTTGAGCTGTAATTTTGCTCTTGTCCTGCAGGTGACTTCTTGACTTTTCACGACGCAAGTGCTCCGATTTCTTCAGAACACTGGTCGATTTATGTGCTACTATTTACAATGCGTTGGGGAAACAGGCCGTGACTCTAAGATGATTCGTAAGATCGTTTTACGATCTATTTAAGCATACGATGCTTTTGGGAAACCCCAAAACGAGCCCAAGACTTTTATCATTTAAAGGTGTTTCTGCATTTACCACTTAGGCTTGTTTGCTTAACACTTAATCAGAAGTTAAGGCGTGTTCTCAATTAGCACATGGTCACTCAAAGTTTATAGGCTAGCTAATGGATTTTTGGTCTCAGCATGCTTTGCGTGTGAGTGTTGTTTAATGTGTTTTTAATATATAAAGTCAAACCAAAATTTATTTAGACACCTTCAACATTTCTCACATTTTCAGTGAGTTTAGTTTAGAAAATGTAATAAAAATTGACAAGAACTGTTTAAAATCATCTTGATAATGTCAGATAACTTTGATAGAAAGGTATGTAATTGATTACAATCCATCCAATACTTGACCAATGTTGACCAATTACCAAGCAATGCTTAATTTTGTTCAGTTTCTGGTGTAAAAAGGTCGCATTAGCAATTAAAGAAAAAAACACTTAAGCTAGACATGATCAGGTCAAAGTGTCTGAATAATTTTTGGTCCCAAATGTTGATCAATTTTACTGGCAGTCCACTGTTTGACGAATTTTTTGGTTATAATATGTCACAGTTTACTTTATTTTGCTATCCTCACTAACATAAATGAACTATAGTGTCCTGCACCTATTAGTAAAAAAAAATATATCTCGTGTCTGAATAATTTTTGGTGTGACTGTATATATTTGAGTGCATAGTTCCTGATGTTTAAAAAGTGACTGAGCTATGTTTACCTTTCGATTGTGTTTTTTAGATTCTTTCAATCATTTTTTTTTTACTCAAATAAAACAAGTTATTTAAATTTTGTCCCATGAAGTACAATTTGACAAATATTTTGTTACATCATTTTCCCCTCCGGTTTCTGCCAAGTATTTGTTTTTAACAATTTTATAACAATTTAGTTTTTCTCTGTCGTGTGTCCCCTATATCGGTCCGCTTTAGTTTGGGTGGCCATTAGGCATTGCATTTGGGGTCATATTGAGTGTAAGGGTTAAGGGGCAAGACATCAGAACAAAGATTATGGAGATTGTTGAGTGCAATGCAGACACTATTCTTCGCTCAAGCTCTTCGTTTTGCATAAAACGTGGGGGGAAAAGCACGAAATGTGCAAACGTCAAAGGCATGGTTAGACTCTTACATAGGACACTTATCTCTGGAACAAGAGCTGTATTTATGTATTTCATGCGTCGAGCGGATATTCAGTGTTAGGACTGCCACATTTCTGGAAAATAACATGGTGACCCCCGATTCAACTCTGAGCCTTTCTGTGTCGTTCACCACAGCTCAGTTTACACAGAGGACCTCGTAACAATGCTAAGAGCCTACACCTTTCATCACTAACTTAATTGCTTTGAGAAGACACTTATCTTATAAAAAGAGCTGACAAAAATGCATTTTAGAATAAAAAGCAAAACTAACAATGCCTTCAGTACTTCACAGAACAACGTGGGTCCGTCTTATAATGCTAATTTCTTATTGTTCATTTATGGAAGTTTTTTTTAAATAAATTATGAAAGATGTATATTATAACGTGGCTGATCATATTTTTTTTCTGTACAAAAAAAGCACAATGATTATGGAAATTAGAACAGGTAAATCAATGGGCAAGGCAAAAGATTCGCTCAAATATATACAAAGTGGTGCGCTGTAAAAACTTAATTTAAATATACAAGCCAACGACAAGGCAAACAGTCCAATTCACACAGATGACTTGTTACTAGTTGTTGACTGCTCAGCTGTTCTCACAATAATTGTATGTCATGTGGAGTAATAACCATGGTGGAACTTGTATGCCTTAACGGGTCAGTGTCAGGTCCATATAAACACACGCAAAGTGCAGTTCTTCACTTCCCATTTAGGTGAGGAGTTGTTTCTGGGTCGGTTGCTCGAAAGCAGATCTTAAGTGCTATGTAAGTGCTATGCCACTTTAAAATTAAACTATGTTCCACGAAAGCCTCGTTACCTGAGTATTAGGTAAATACGTTCGTAGATTAACGAGAACTTAAAACCAGTCGTCGAGAGTAGCATGCAATGTAAAGAGAACTCTTCCCATTTCGCCCTAGTTAACAGGATAAAAACACTGACAAAATATAAAAAATGTGCATTACTGTGCAACTGCAAACACTTCAAAAGTCAGTATGAACAGATAATAAAAGCAAAAATAATTGTAACTGTAGTCAGGGGGAAAATCATTTCTACAGACTAATTTAGATCTACAAACAAAAAATTTCAATATTAGGTAATGTATATATGTCTATGGAGACTGTATTTCGTAAAAAGTGAATTTGCGACCACAGTTGTGTTTAACAATAAAATAATGCATGTCTGATAAAGCGCTTGGTAAATGCGCGTTTCTGCAGACAGGTGATCTTCTTGCTCTTCCTGCTTGTCTCTTCCTCCTCTTCTCCCTACAAGGGCAGGTTCAAAAGCCTAAGCACAACAGTTTTCGTGCAGCGTGCCACTCACTTCTTGTATTGCAGGGCAAACCCCTCAATCATCTTTTTGATTTATGGACGCATACAAAGAAATGTCCACCTCCCTATACGGTACAGTTCACTACAGTGCGGATGGGGCCGTGGCCGTAATTGTAGCCCTACACTGTGTCCTTCTATGATTTTTATGGCTAACAAATGGCGTTATAGGTTAACCACTGCCATCGTATGTTATAATGCTTACATTGAATTATATTTTAATTACTGAATTGTTTACTGAATTCTTATAAGTAAATATTATATAATATAATTGTACAACATTATATAAGTACATATAAAGCCTACATATGTGCGAATAATAATCACTCTAAATTCTTATAAATATTAAATAATTTTATATATAAGCATTTTTTTAAATAAATTCTGTATTTTTTTCTTAACTTACAGCAAATGGAGAATAGGACAACAACAAACTGCTTTTGTAGTAGGCTTTTTGTCATATAAGGTTGTAATTTAAAGTTGTATTTATGTTTTATTTTATAACAAACGACCTATGTGCTGGTTTTGGGAACGGTACACCACCATCATTAAATAATGTACGACATAAGCGAAGACGATCTTTAGAGGGTGATTTGTAACTTTATTGGAAAACAGGGCTGGCGCCATGTTGTTCATCCTGCATAAATTAAAGTTTTTTGGGATCAATTATGAGGTATTGGAGAAGGCCTACTGTTTTTGCAACCATCGATGCATTTCTTAAACGGCGTCGTGAAATATTGTGGGAAAATGCCTAATATAATACTGTCCTAATAAATTGAAAATATTTAGAAAAGTTAACATATATGTGATTATTTGTACTTGTCACCTAATTAGACTACATCTTATTTATCAGCAAAATAAAATAATATTAGAAGCACTGCAACACTAAAGATCACTATAATGTGACTAAAGATATCTATATTAAAAGTTTATTTTAACGTAACCTTTTTGATATTAATCACATAGTGTTTTCTGCAAGTAATATGTTCTAAGGAGTCATCCTTGTAAGAAAAAAAGAAAAAGTTAGGTCTAGTAGCCTATATTTGCTTCATGTGGCAACTTCTAAATCAGCTGGCTTTATTGAAGTAAAAAAAAGAATATTTAATACGGCTGAATTAAACACTAAATTCGTTTACACCCGTAATAGTTATTTTAAGGGTTAAATCACGCAGAAGGTGCATCTGTGCGCTTTTTACAGTGTGTGAATATCTTTTAAAATAAATATTTATACATGCAAAAAATAAACTTGTGTGAAAGTTTATTGGCTGGCAAGCAGCCACAACACATGCGATGACTTCATATACGTATCTCCTGTCACCTAAACAATACAGTTTGTTTGGTTTATGAATGTAAATATTAGTTTAGCACAACTGAAGTCATGCGTGATTTATGTGTTATCCTTTTTTCTTTTAAAATTCTTTTTCTTAACAGAAAAGCTGCGTTACATCTGCCGTGGAATGTCAGAAATCTATCAAACAATGTTAGTCAGTCAGCATTATGAGAAAAAGGATTCTCAAAAATTTCACTGCTGTTCGTTTCACGAAAACAGTTTTTTATGTGTTTTTAAAAGTGGCCATGCCTGTTTGACTGACAAAACTTGCTATTAAAACTTGATATATTTAATAGTCAATACAAAATATATATTTGTACACATGGCTAAATGTTTTTTAAATCACATTTAGGTAAAGGTAGAAACATTATTTAGAGACTGACCAGCACTACACCAGCAGCTAGAAAATGGATGCCCCTTAAAAAAAAGTTACAAGGTCGCACGCTAAAGAAGAGCCTTGTCCTAGAGTTCACCGATCTCGTAGGTCATACGGTGCAAAGCAACAAAGGGAGGAACACATTCAGATGTCCTTCTTCTATTGGCACATCAATATAACCAAAAACCCACAATGAAAGCAAGAGCACCGGTGGAACCCCAGGAAGCCTGTGAGGGTGCACACAGAAGGTACACGTTGAGAGAGCCAGTGGGGTCAAGGGGTGGGAGAGGTCGGCCGACCCGGCTGAAACGAAACTAATGGGACAGAAAATGTGTCCCCAAATTGAACTCGACTTTTCTTAGTAGCCACAAACTTCAATAAAGTACCTTTTCAGCCTCGCGACATGGAGGCGACAGCCTCTCGAAAGAGGCTGCCGGGATGCTACGATTTAGGCGTGCACATTCATTTCTCTCTGCTGTTCAGTCACATAATGGTCTCTGAATGCAGTTGTGCACCTACTCTTTTCAAGTGCCTTTCCAAAGTCACGGCCAGGCTGAGACGCTGGCCAGCTTTCTTCTCATTTGGGTTTGGACAAACTATCCCCTGAAACATATTTTGCAGTGACGCTTTTGTGCACTATTTAGTGCCTGTACAACTTAATACATTATAAGTACAATTGACTATTGCTGCCGGACTTGATTGATGGTCTAAAATGACTCACTCCTTTGTGCTTCTCAGCCCCCCACTTAGCAAGCCGTTGTGTAATTTTCATTCAAGTCAGGCCGATTTACAATTAATCAAACACATTCCTTATTTTCTGTACATGTTTTTTTCTTCGAGAACTGATATCAATAGAGACGCTAAGTGTTCTAATATTTAAATTTTAATATATTCTTGTGCATTTAGAAAAAAAAGAAAAAACGTCACAATAGAATTTCAACTTATTTGCATGTGGGAGCGTTCTGTGCAGCATTGTAACTGGCAAGGCCACTGCGTGCAGATTTTGGTCCTGTGTGTCTAGCTCTTGAGTATCTGCTCGGCGATGACGTTGCTTTGAACACTATCTAGCGCCACTTTTTAAAAATAACAATATGGCACACAAAGAGGAGTGGCCTGAATCAGAACTTTCAAAAACCTAGGTACTAGGATTCTATTTCACAACATGCTAATTGCTTCTTTAAAAAAATAACAATATGGACATAGCTTAACGATTTCACAGCTTTTGCCTGTTTACATTGGAATTTTATCCCATAACGTATTTTTGCAGTCGTGTTTAGCAACGGTTATTTTGTAAAAAAAACAAAAACAAAAAAAAAATAATACTATATTGCACCTGAATATATCGAGATAATTAGCATTTAAATACTAACGAATTTCAAATTATTTCTGTTTAAACAAGCACTATGCACATTTAAAAAATAATTCCATTAAGCCCATAATATGTTAGACCTATTTTACGTTTTGAATATCTACCCTTTTATACAGTTTAAATTGTCCATGAAATAAGACGAATTGTTGACTTGAATTTGTTTCTCAGCTTGATAACGCTTGAAATCAATAGTGGGAAAAAAGAAGCAGTGCAGGACATTTTTGAATACTGGAATTGATTTTTAGATACATTTTCAGCCATGTTGAAAACAGTAATGAATAATAACAAGCCATCCTGTGGAATGAAGAGCGATAAGGTCCCTACCAAAAAGGCCTGAATTTTGTGCCATGTTCCAGGAATACGTGAGAAAGTGATGGGGACACAACCCATGCTAACCCATACACAAACCGACCGCTCAAATATCAAAGACTGCGTTGTAGATATTAGAGATGGTATGGCTAATTAATTTTTTGTAAGAACGAATGCTACAACACCACGAAGATTTTTAAATGCACTGATAACGTGGTTTTACTTTTGGGCCTACATTTGCATATTCAGCTGACTACTAACATCTCTGCATCCCCTGTTAAAATTTACAGAAATATTTTCGCTATTTATGTGCGTAAATTTAATCTACATTGCATATTAATAAAAGTCACTCAAGTCTAGGTAAAACTAATAGACACTTACGTTTTATTGACCAATATAATTAGCACAAATACACTAAACTGGTTTTATTGCATCTTACAACAATCTGCTGTTAATAGCCTAAACACAACGCCATCACAACAAAAACTAAATGATAATTTAAAATCTTAACCTTTCCATACGACAGATAACCCACAGCATGATTTACATTAAAAGAAAACAAAGACGTTTAAGATCTTCTTTTTTTTCTATCGATACCCACGATAGTGTTTTTCATTTACAGTACAAAAAAAAAAAAAAAAACTGTACCAGCTCTCTCAAGTGAGAAATAAATAGATTCGTTGTGCACTTCACCTTGGCAGCTGGGCAAAGAAAGGCCCGCAAATAACATTTGAATAAAATGTCCATATCCTGCTTCGTCCAAAACATTTCTCTTGGAAAAAAACAAAAACAAACAAACATCATATTGATTCAGTTTTAGATAAATTAAACCCTGTTTCGCGTAAAAAATAATCCATAGGTATTCGCAATAATCCATGCTATATAACATGCATTTTATATAACTGTGGACTTAAAGGAACCCCCTTTACGCACAAGATACCTACGAAAACAAAATATATTATATTTTATAAATAATCAGTCATTTGATCTTCCCCTGTCTCCTCGAAATAGTTCTCTTATAACCTTGTAATATCCTCGCCACGCTCGGTTCCGGAGAGGTCCTCGGAGGCTGACATGGTGTTAGTGGTGGAAGCTGCCGCCACAACGCCAGCCGATGAGCTTGTGTTGGACCCGGAGGAAATGCCCGTGGAGGAAGAGGATCTGACTTTGGTGTTTGGCAGCCTATGGTCTTTTTTCCACTTCATCCTGCGGTTCTGAAACCAAATTTTGATTTGCCTTTCCGAGAGGACCAAGGAATGAGCAATCTCGATACGTCTTCGCCGTGTTAAGTAGCGATTATAGTGGAATTCCTTCTCCAATTCTAAGACTTGCTGGCGAGTGTAAGCAGTTCTAGACCGCTTGGGTTCCGCTCCATTGTAACTAGAGTTGACTGGAAAGAGGAGAAGCAAAGGGAAAGAAAGAAGGAACAGAGCAGAGTAGAAAAGAAAAGAGGCAGCGAGGGAAGGATAGGGTAAACAAGCGTGTCTTTCATTGAGAAATGGTGGCGACAGAGGAAATGAGGGTGGGCTAAAATATCTAAAAGTTAGCTTTCTATAATAAGGCTAAAATCACATTGGACTCAGCACTGAATTATTAATGCAACATTATAAAGCTTAGTTTTGCTCTGGTCCCAGATCTCCCTCACTCTCTCGCACACTCATAACAAGAGAAGCCACATGGTGATACGACTGCCCAGAGTATACCTCGGCTATAAAATTTATGGTGGGTGTAATTACCAATGCCTAGTCGTAAATCCGCCTCAATTGTGCCATTTCAAAGGCTTCTATCCTATCGTAGCAGAGGCTGGCCAGGGGATGAGTGTAAAAAGGAGTGAGGCAGACGGAGAGAGAGAGTTAGGATGAGGGGCGAGCTTTATAGTGCTTAAGAGAAATACGCTCAAGTTGCCTACCGGTGCTGACGTGAATTTTCTTCATCCAGGGGTACACTACGGGTTGTTTGGCAGAGGCTGAGCTGTTGGGATGCTCCGGGGTGGCTTGATTGCAGGCGGACGATGCAGCCGGAGGGGTGGCAGGAGACAGGGGTAACGGTGGGGGCTCACATGAGGCAGATTGCCCTTTTCCGAGCAGGTGCCCCGCGTGAGGCAGTCCATGTCCTCTTTGAGTATCAGGCTCAGGGATGCTTGCACAGTTATACTGACGCTCCTGGTAGCTTGCCCGCGGAGGGTATAACTCCTGGTGGTGATGCTGGTAGCCACTGTCCCTTGCACGGCTGTAATATTCGGGGCTGTGTTCGGGAATGTAGCTATTTTGCGAATATTCCTCGCAAGGAGGAAATTTCGGATCGATGTAGTTAGAGTCCATCAAATACGAGCTCATGATCATTAATTTCTGGAGTGGAAAATAATTTTTCTAGCTTTGTCGTTTTTCTGCTCCATAAAGCCCTCCTACTAGCGAGCAACCCTGTAAAGTTACTTTTACCACGTGATACGATGGCCCAATGGCATGGGGCGATGTAGTCCCCGGATAAGGAACCACAGCTTTCGCAAATATACCTTCAATTTTCCGCCATTGTCCGCGAAGTCTTTCAGTCTCTCTATCCCTCTCTCTCTCTTTCTCTCTCTCTCTCTCTCTCTCTCTCTCTCTTTTTCTCTCTCTCTCTCGCTCTCTCTCTCGCCCTCTCCCCCCCCACCCCCCTTCTCGCTCTCTCACACACTCATACACAATGGCCAAATCTTCTCGAATCATGCCACAGCACCTAGGGATGATTCTCAGTTAACTTGTGCATGTGCTGTTATATATAAGAGTTTCGCTCATTACACTGTTTAAAAAAATAATGTTAATAAATAAATGAAAAAAATAAATCGCATTTAAACTTAAGTAGCGGATAAAATATACAAAAACTACGGCTAATAATTAAACTGGCTCATCCAGTGCTGTTTAACCACAGCAAGTTACTTAACACGCAGGCAGATAAATATATTAGTATTATCTTATTTTCACGTATCTCTGGCCAGTGCAAAGCAGATTTCCTAAATAATGGGCACTTAGTCTTATATGTCGTTATCTATATTATTTACACACTGTTAATGTTAGACCCAAGTGAAACTACGTTACAAATTCTGTTCATACAATTTGCTTATGACTCGACGACTTCACACAAAATGTTTAGGTTGAGAGCAGATTTGGTGTTTAATTAAGCTATAAAGGCTTTAAATCAACCGTTTACAGCGATTGCTGTGCGAATATGAATACTTCATGTTTTCGCTTCCACGTCCTAATTAGGTTTATGTCTTCATGTAGCAGTTCTGTTCATTCAAAGTCCTCTACTTATGATAGTAAGCACACACGTCTTTCATGCAAAGTCACGTGCCTCTGATCGAGACGAATACAAACCCAACTTGGCTTTCGTGGCTTTTACGTCGCCCATGTATTCCTGTAGAGACGTATTTGCGATTTTCATCTTTTGGACACAAATTCGGTTCTACAGGGTACATATAGACGACTACTGACAGGCCTTTCTTCTTATGGAAGTTTTGAAACAAAATTCAACGTACAAAATAAGTCAGGTTAGACTATGACCTCTTCACTATCTTGAATAGGAGTTAAAGCATTTTCTTGTGAGAGGTTTCTGTTTGGCATCTACAATATTTGGTCAGAATTAATATCTGGGGAATTGGTACAATAACATATATTTGGTTTGTAATATTTGTTTGTCATTACTTTAAAACAAAACAATTTACGTATTTTTACGTTTTTAAAATTTTAAAATTTTAAAATTTTCTTTTTAATTTATTTTTCAATTGCTTGAAAAAAAAATGTCAATAAGACTTGACAATCAATAGTGAGACTAACAAACTACTTTATACTTTTTTTAAAGATCGATTTGTAATTATTTTATTTATTTTGAATCACATTTATGCATGTATGTATTTATTTATTTATTTATTTATTTATTTATTTAATTGACACTTAATTTATAAGCCTTTTCACTTGAATGTACACAAAACATTGTTCCATTCACCAAAAACTCTGTTTACGTTATGACAGAATTACTTTAATAAGAAATGTATTTCTTCGTTAAGGTTAAATATGTTTTGACGAGTTCTGATTTTTTTTTTTTTTTTTTTTTTTCAGATTTTCCATATCATATTTTAACGCTCCAATAGGTTGAGTAAATGAAATTGGGAATATAAAAGAAAGAGTGAGTGGGCACGAGAGGGAAAAACGAAAAATAATTTTACTATCAAATTCTATTAAATCTTGAAAACACAGGAGCACCCACTTGCATATTCCGTCTCAAACATGTTGTGCACAAAGCGGACACGTGACAGCACTGATGAAAAATAAGTTTCTTTTGTTCCTTGGGGTTTATTGTGCAAGCTATTACCATATGACCGCCCGGTAACCTGCAAGACCGTGCCTTGCATTTCTCTTCAGTTTAGCTATCTAAACAGGATCAGATACGAAACAAAGTAGAAAAACAGTAAAGAAATAAAAACTTTTTAGAAACCATGTGAGCTATATATAAGCAACAGGAGCCTACATTTTCAAAATTTCAACCCACCAGAGAATAATACGAAATTATTATTCCCCCCTTAAATATATCGAAACCAAACAAACAGACAGGATGTAACTCTCTCACAAATGAAATGCTCGGAAACAGTCGTTTTGCCTTATCTCGAGTCTTTTATTTTACTTCGAGACCCTACAGATGTGATAGGGATTTTTTGTCCACCCCCACCGGCCTGAAAACGCCCCCATCCACCCACTCGGCACTGCTCTAGTGTTGCGGACGCATTTTAATATTAGTTAGACAGCCTGACCCGCATTTCACCCCTCGCGTTCGACTCGTTCCAATAGTTCACTGCCAAGGAGTTATTGATGAGCGAAAAGCGATGAATTCCCTCTGCACATAAATGGCCTCAGATCCTGCACCAGCTCAATAACTAGTTATAATGTAGAGACTTCCAAAAAGCTATAACCGCCGGCGAATTTGCCTGATGATTCATTTGTATATAGGTGATTCCCCCAAGACATAGATAGATAGATAGATAGATAGATAGATAGATAGATAGATAGATAGATAGATAGATAGATAGATAGATAGATAGATAGATAGATAGATAGATAGATAAGGATTCAGTAGAAAACACTATATGTAAGAAGGTGGGATTTTAGATGGAAGGATATGCCAGTTGTTCATAACCAGAATCTATTGTGGGTACGCTTGAACGAATGACATTTTAGGCCTGTATGATATTTAATGTATGCCCTTTGCAATAATTTAGAAGGATTTCATTTTTGGGCGCATTTTTCTTGCCTTAAATATCGAGTCAATTTTAGCTCAAGTGACCTAAGCTGTTCTACAATATCAAGGCCTTACCTATTTTTTATTTATTAACTAATTTTATTATTTATTATTATTAGGTCACTATTATTATTATTTACATTTCGCGGTCGTTTAAAGTGATTTAAGTTTATTTTGTATAATAATGTGCGTTCTTTTGTGTATTTTTTTTTTTATTCTTCAGAAATCATTCATATGATTTTACAGCATTTATTAATTATTTGCGTTGGAATCAGTTTATTATTGTGTTGTTCCTCTGTTCACTGTGAACAAAATGCGTCTTTTATTTATTTGTTATTTGATTTTTATACATTATTTTTAAATTTCTTAATATTAGTTTATATTTATGTATAGTTTACATATTAGGTTATATTTATATTTAGTTTTTTGTTCATTATTATTTTAACAAAACGGAGAGATCGGTTTGTATTTATATTTTAATGCATGTAACTAGTTTTTAATTTGTATTACAATATGCCGTTAGATTGCATCTATTTGACACCTTTGTATGAAAATAAATACAGTGTTTACTTGTAGAAAAACTGTCTAGCCTACATTTAAAAAAAAAAATATAAAGAAAGCTTATTGGCTCAGTAGCACGACAAGCAGCTTAAACTACAGCTCCTTGCCACTAACACATGGGCATATGCTGTAGTTGTTCGCCGCTATTGTCAGGGAACACTGCCCTCTGTGTTTATACGCAGCGAAACAAGATGGGACAAGAATATTACACTAGAACAAGAAAATAACGTTAAGACTTACCAGTGCAACGATGAGGTCCTCCTTGCCCTCACGTTCACAATTTCCTCATGCGCTAAAAAGAAAAAAAGCAATTTAGAAA
>NC_133378.1:33211670-33228861 GCF_049309525.1 Garra rufa | reverse complement strand
ATATATATATATATATATATATATATATATATATATATATATATATATATATATATATATATATATATATATATATATATATATATATATATATATATATATATATATATATATATATATATATATATATATATATAATATCATGCATGAAATATATCAGTAACAAAATTGCTACTGAGTACAAAGTTGCATATGTTAATCTGACAGCTGCATTTAAATTATTTATTGATAATTGTTTTATTGTTTTAGTAAAAATTCTCTTTGTCTCTCATTGAGGGTGAACTGTCCAAAGGCATGATCCTTTAAAGTAGGACAAGGCTATGTATTTAGCACAGGTTATTTTCAGAACTATTTCCTTGATGAATGTAGTTATTTTTGCAACTATGGAGGACCTAAAATGAATTCCTACTTGGTCAGGTTAACATGGCAATTCAGAATTGTTTTTTAAAAAAAAATGAATTCACATACAGTGTTAGTCATTGAGATAAATGGCAAAAAATAATTAACCCGAATGTTAGCCTTGATACTAAAGCAAGGAAAAGAATATAAGAGTAATGTAATTAAATGACGTATTGGGATATTATATACACAGAGAGGGAAACATAAGTGTTTTTATGATGTTTAGTATGTATATACTCAATGCTAAAATTATCCAAGCTCAACACTGGGGAAAAAAGTACATCTAAACACGGATATAATTGCAGCCAAATGTAAACTCTTTTCAGTCATAAGCTGTAATTCCTGCATTCAAGTAAGGTATTTGGTATTACATACCAGTATTTCAGTGTAGCAAATGCAGCTCATGTTATCATAAACAAAAGTTTTCTTAATAAATCATAATCTTGACATTGGCTTATTAGAAAACCACCAGTCCAAATACCAATTGCCATTTTTTTTTCATTCATTTACTTCATCCATCACTAAATGAAGAAGAGTTTATCCACTAAGAGAACAAAAGTGCTGTTTTCTGTTTTTAAAATGCCTGTCCAAACAGGAACTGTCTACAAACAGAACATGAATTGTTCCAAAATTGAAAGCAGTGCCTTGTTTAGTTACTCTGCATGCCGTGGCATGATTTTCAACTCTGTCATTTACTCATTCTTTCCAAAGGTATCTATGTAGTGAATAAAATTGCTGCCATTTTCCTTGTATGGCTAGTTAGATGGTAATCTGCTAGATGACAAAAGAATATGTTGAACCCCAAGTAGCTTGCTATGGGAGAGACGAAAACAGAGGAATATAAAACTATTGCCCCCTATTGGCAGTTAATGTTTTTGACACAGTATTCAAAGATTTAATGCTAATATAAAAAAAATGCACATAAGGGTTTACTAAACATAGTGAAGCCAAATTTATCCTTGATTATAAATTAATCTTAATTTATTAAGTATTTCCCTCATTCAGGTTCAACAACTGTTATAAAATAAAGTTTATTGTCTTTTTCATAATGGTGGACCTTTACTGATTGTGTTTCAGTAGTGAATATATACACATTATACACCACATGATCCATATATTCTCTGAATGACTAACGATTTTCCAAACCCTCACAATAATGTATGTAAACTGCTGTATAGTTAACACTATATTGATTAATATTCATATTCTAGTGTACAATAGGAAATATTAACCACCTTAATCAACATTTGAGTGAGTAAAACCTACACCTACTCTGAGCCAAAAATGGTTGCTTGGATGTGACAAAAACAGTGCAGTTTATTCAAACAATGTCATTGTCAGCATTGTTGTCCTTCCAATAACTGAATAAACACAAATGAGAACACAACATAATCTGAGAAAGGAATCTGTGTAAAATTGTAATTGTTAAACTGTTTCTAGTTTTCTAGTGATTTACTGGGATGTAGTTTCTGATTTCTGATTAATGTATGGACATTAAAAATGAAAATGAATAAAAGTTGATTGTGTGATTGCATGACTATTGAATCAATGCAATTCAATTTTTATATGTGACATTTTTTGAAGTAATATGTAACAAATATTAAATACATTGTAAGCAGTACATGTGTGCATAATTCACAACAATCATGATTGATTACCGGCAATGGATTGGTAAATATCGATCATTTAATCTATGTTTTTGTTAGAATATCAAATAAGACAGACTTAGACTTACACGCTAAGCTATTTCTTGTGTAAGCAAGTAACTTTATCAACTTTAACTGAATACCAACTTTAAGTGAAATTCTATCAAATTCATTATTTTATCAATTACACTTGATATCAGCTAAAACCTCCTACTGTTTTTAATAAAATGGAATTAAAAAACAAACAAAAAAACAAAAAGGCATTTCTTTAAGCCTGGAGGAAAGACCTTTGGCAAGCCATGGAATTTACAACTTAGCAGTATTTACAACCAGATGCAGCTTACAAGACAGAACTACTCAGTGAGGTTTTTACACTATTGTTTTCTACGTTTAGATGCCATAAACTGCAATTAGTGATTGATAGGAAGACTGCAAAGTTATTTTGCAATATATATATTTTTTTGCAAATCTGACGCTAATCATATTCAGTTTTTTCCAAAGTAATGTCTCTCTTTACAGGTACACTGAACAAAGTCATTGGACTAATTTGTTGCTGTTGTTGTTTTGTTTAATAAAACAGGGCAAACTGAACTGAAATGGTAAAATACATAAAATGAGGCCACATTAATTGCAATACATAGTTTTCTTGATTAAAACTCTTTTGAGTTTGTGATTAAATCTGCCTTACAACTGGAAACAAAAGGTTTTTTTTTATTTCTAAGCTGCATTGCAAAATGTACAAAATTTCAGACACTCATAAAAATTGTTATATCTGTGTTTTCAACTCAAATATCCTTTCCTTAAAACATAATCATAATTTCCCTTTATTATTATAATTTTTGTACTTGCATAACCTTTGTACAGCAAAATGGCCTGAATTAGTTCATAATGCCAGAACTGAGGCATTGGTTCTTGTTATTTAAAATAAGTTCTCGAAATATATCACAGGCCTCCACAGAATAGAATCATAGCAGTATGAAGATGGCAGTGGAGTTTCCTCTCATCAAAGATCACAGTGCACAGATTAAAGAGAACATTGTGGATGAACAGAGTAGTCTGACTTCTTCTGTTTCCAAGCACAACACTATAAAGTAAGATATGGCTTAAACTTTTCATACCATGATTATAATGGTCAAGTGGAGCCTCATCTGTCAAATAAAGACCACTGAATATCCGGTGTTGAAAACTGACAAATAACAGTAGTAAAAAAAAAAAAAGTCATATGCTTTGTATAAAATACACTTTCTCATTTAAACCGTTTGGATTCTTTTTAGTTATGCTTTTTTGTTTGGTTAATCATGTGACTCTGCCTCACCATCATCACTGCCCTGTGCATGACCCCACCACACAACACCACATCTCTGCCCTGCACATGACCCCACATTATGTCCGATCTAAAGATCTATGTTCTGCGCTCTCATCTGCAAACCAATACAAGATCACTTAGCTTCTCACAGTCCTTCACCTTCACTTTTAACACAACATACGCATCCCAGGCACAAACTAAGCATTTTGAATGTCCAAAACTGGGGTATTTTGATATACGCACATTCTGTGATATTAGAACGCAAATACTCAGGTGTATATAAATTACGATCCAAGGCAAAGCTTTTTACACGTGCAATGCTTTTAAGATGCATACACGAGTACATAAGAGTCATGACACACAGAATTAGATTTGAAGCTAGTGCCAGAACAATAATTTCATATAAATGCCAAATTAACAGTAATATACAAATGCACAAACGTACACTCTAGACCTTTGAAATTGATCAAAACTGAACAGATGAGGACACATTTGCGCATCACTTGACACAATTTCTCCATGAACTATTGAATTACATCCTTGATTAATTCCCGAGGGTGTTGCGGAGGAAAGTACATATTTAATTAAAAAGAGGAAAACAAGATTATTAACTTACTGCAACCGCCTGGGATCCATTTGGGAGAGTCGAACTTCTACAGACCCTGACGCGAGTAAGCCACACTAACAGGCTCTAAGCCGTTCTCTCAGAGATAAGACTAGCCAACAGCTGCGATTACGGACAGTTAACATTATATATGATGTAAATATATTGAGGGTTTGTCAGGTCTTGCAGGCCATAAAACCCACTTTAATGACCCCACGTGCTCTTCCTGCACCACTCACTGGTCCTGCTTTGGGCAATTGGCATAAATAACCCTCAAAACTTCAAAATACGTGGCAAGAGAGCTAAAAAAAGAGGGGTTTGTGTAAAAAGCAACATAGTAACCACAGTAACTCGCAAAGTGGCCCTTTCGGTCAAGATAGCGAGTGTAGAAATTGAAAGAAGCATGGAAATTTACATTGAATCTTCAATATTGGTGAGTGAGACGATTCTAAAATGAAAACACTTTTGAAACAGCAGTATAAACTGACTAGCTGCCTGTTTTTATTTTCAGATTAGTGTGTGTGTATATAATGTTAACATTCATAGACTAGAAATATGGAGATTAAAATGTCCGGTAGCTTTTCAAATAGTCTACATCGAGAGGGCTAAGAAGGAATTAACTAAAAACTAAAATATGTCAAACGAACAGTAAAGCGGGAAAGAGTCCGGTTGTAGAACAAGCCCGTCTAAAATTAGCATTTTGTACACGCATGCAAAGCTCAAGTGTCCTTTGTTTGACACCGGCCTGGATTACGTGATTTCTGCACATAGGGTGACTAACATCATATGTCTCATTATCTAAATGACAGATTTCAACAATAACGTAGTAGCATGAGCAATTCACTCTTAACGTCTTTAATGATGTGCTTTACACGAAGGACGATTAATAACGCTGTTGTATCTTACTGCAAATGCATTTTCGAAAAATAATTCGTAATTTCGTAATTTAGTTATACAGAGTATTTGATTAAATGTGCAAACTACGTCCTAGTTTTTAAGAGTTTTGTAAGCCAAAATGTCACTTTGAAATGTTTGTGTAAACTTCCGCCGATTTGTTAAAAAAGGAAACAGTTGTCAGTGTCTGATGGGTGAGAGGAAGTGCTGTAAAAGTTTATTGGGGTCATAAAGTTTTATGTGCCTCCGTTTAAGGGCTACTGTAAATAAGTGACCAGAGCGTTAAAGTTCAATCATGTCCCATCAGTGGAAGTATACACATTCAGACTCATTCCTCGATGGATGCATGAAAATTTATCAAAATCATATTAATTCGCGCAAAACAGTTCTTCTCTTAACTCTGCACGATTTATTAAGCAGGTCTTGAGTGCAAAAATGCATTGTGTAAAGAAAGACTAATTATTTTGTTCCTGTTGCTTCAACAGACAAAAATAATGCTAACAATAGTATGTTCTTTACGTTTCATCAAGTTTATTTACAATGATACCACATTGGACGTTTTATTGGACACAGGTGGCTTTTAACCCAGAACTTACAAAACATTCTGATATTTTGCCATTATTGATAATTTAATCTTGTTACTGTAGTAATACATTACTGACTGTAATAAGTTATCGATGTGGCTTAGCAGTGAAACTTCGAAAACAAACAGTTGGAATAACAGATGTAATGGATCATAGAACAAATGCTGTTTAAACAAAAGTAGGTCGTGTAGCTTGTTTGGTATGAGAGGTATCAATAAGCCACTCCTTACAGTCGTTACAGGATGCCCTATATAGGCTCCTCAAGAGTAGAGTGTATAGAAACAAAAGTCAAGGTACCTGCCTGAAAAAATAGCCCCCAAAAAATTCAATAAAAAAAGCTAAATTTTCTGATTGCACAGTATTTCAACAGACATAATCGTCAAGAGAAAATTACCATTTGGCTGCTGGTTGACAGACAACATGATACACAGCGTTTAATATGACACTACAGTTGTTGCATTATCATCATGGCGTGCGGTTTACCATCCTTGTTTGGATTTTATAGTTGTATAGATGTATTTACGACAGAAAATACAATGGATAAAAAGACAAGTCCCATCAAAATGCAAAATGCAATGGGCAGACTGATGAATGTTCAAGCAAAGCACCACATTATTTGCACTTACATTTAAGCCAACGTAACTGGATGCAGGCCTTGGCATATTATGTAGGTTACTGATACAAGTGATTTTAGTAAAGCATATTCAAATTAAGTTTAAGCTCATACATTATTCAAATAAGCAACTCCCGCACTCAGGGAAAGGAGCCCTATCAATAAATATTGAAAATATGGACATATTCACATAACAACATGATATTGTAGACAAATGAAAGACATCAACTGTTGTCAACAAGAAAAATCTATTTTAAATCGTTTGTTGATTCAGTACAAGTTAACATTGCCTTTATTTTCAAGCTGAAGCCGTGCATCACATTATTATAGTCCTCCTTTCACTTTCAACTTTGAGTCCTTCTTCCACTTCATGCGACGGTTCTGGAACCAAATTTTAATTTGGCGCTCGTTCAAGCAGAGGTTATTGGCAATCTCGATACGTCTGCGACGTGTGAGGTATCGGTTGAAATGGAACTCTTTCTCCAACTCCAGAGTCTGGTACCGGGTGTAACTGGTTCGTGACCTTTTACCATCAGATTCTGAGGTGGCATCAGAAAGATATTGGGTTACCTATATGTAAAATTTTATCGACTGTCGTCCTCATGCATTTTACTATGAAATTAATTTTCATAATCATTGATGAAGTTGCCCCCAAACACAGTCCATAGAATGTAATATGAAAACATCAAGCATTATGAAATCCAAAATGAAAACAGTGGACAGGTGGTATGGCGTTAATATTTATTTATTCTGAAATAAGAGAGTGTCATGCACAGAAATAACACAAACGTATTGAAACACAATAATCATAACTGTGAGAAGGCCACGAGCATGTACTGACAAATTAATAATTTAGAGAATGCAAATTTAGTTTTACTGTACTTTGCTTTACTGCTCCAGCGGTGAAGAGTGCAACTAACCGGAAACATAACTACTGCCCGAGAATGTATGTGTATGCAAAGATTCGTTTGAAATCCCACTTCACTTAAATAACATGTAAACTCTCCTTAATTCTTAAGGCAACAAATAATACGTAAATTTACATGTTATCATTTTTTTGCTTTTCTTAAACAATTATTTATCCATAAATTTGAACGGGGATCACCTCTTCACAGTAACAGGACAGGTTTACGAGCAATAGATGCCTTTGTCATAAAATTTACGGCCGCTAGTTTTATTATTTCCTGCGTTTGGCCTATAAAACTCAAGAGGAAAAATATGGAGCGACAAAACAGGGTAGGAAGGAGATGCAATGACGAGGATGAGATGCGTGCAGTTTTCTTCTCTTCTAAAACAAACTTTAAACGTAACTTTACCGTGGCTCATGTGTAGCTTTGTCATCCACGGATATATCTGCGGCTGCGACTGGTTCTGACGCTGAGTCGAATTAGTTTGTTGCTTTATCGCTGAAGTAGTCTCCATTTTGAGATCGTCTGTGCGGCTCTTGCCGCTGGGCTTCTCCATAACTTCCATATTCCCCTCGGCTTTTTGGCTCAACAGTCCGTGACTGAGGGGGTTGTACCCGTGAGTGCTTACAAAGCTACGAGAGCCCAGAGCTGAACAGGACTGTGTTCGCTGAACTGCTGCACTGCTCCTTGCACTGTCGGTTGTGTTAATCGCCTCCCGTTTCAAAGAGTTGGAGGGGATTTGAGAACTGAAGGATCCGCCGAGATCAAGTCCTTCGTACGCGTAATTAGACTCGTGAAACTCAGAGTGAGCTCCATAGTTGCCAAAAGTGTGCATTCTACAAGAGGAGGCGTCTTGCGTTTGCTTGGAAAAAGACTTTCCAACGTATGAGCTCATTCTATTTCCAAAACAATATAACCTTGGAGAGACTCACAAAAAGCACTCGGTCACGACAGAGACGGAATCAGCTAATAAAGTATGCATAAGTTGTTTAGAAGTTTTATTTGTTTATTAGGCTTTATTTGTATTTCTAGAGGACGTTAGGCTTGTCCTAAAAAAGGGCAGGATTTATAGGTGGAGGAAATCATTTTCTTTTTTTCTTGATACGACGTGTAATGCCCAAATATGGAATGTTTAAATAGAATCACGTGCAGCTCCTGGCCACTCATAAATTGGCTTGATCCCCAGGAGGTTATTGATAGACAGGGAAACGTGTCCGATAACTTCTCGGTATGGAAATCATCTAAGGGTCTGGGCTAAAAAGGGCGAGACCGTTAGACAAGAGCGTCATCTGGCGTCTAATACTGGACAGAGCGGCCGCACGCACGCACGCACGCACGCACGCACACACACACACACACACACACACACACACACACACACACACACACACACACACACAAGACTTGTGCAAACAAGATGATGGACAGGATACGATGTTATGACAAATCAAATGACAAGGCAATATGAATAATATGGAGTATGCGATTATCATATTAGTTACATAAATGACAGATCCTACGTCTGTCTTCTGTTTCACAGTAATGTCTTGGGTTTTTGATTTTGTGTGTGTGTGTGTGTGTGTGTGTGTGTGTGTGTGTGTGTGTGTGTGTGTGTGTGTGTGTGTGTGTATTGTTTTTTTCTTTAGAATTTGAGATATTATGTCTATTGTGATCAGGAGAGGACTATACACTGCGTCAATGCACGTGCTTTTGTTGTAGCGGCATCCCAAAACCACACATGATTATTTATTGCAGAACAACTGATTCAGCTAGATGCCAAGCAAATGTGGTCAAAAGGGTTTTTGTCAGACAAGCATTGTCGCTGTGTCATGAAATAAGCAATGATTTATTTATTGAATGAAATCTGTGCAGTCCTCACATACATTAGCAATAAATAGGTGTATTATTCCATTTAAATATTTAGAGTTTGGACAGATTGAATTGTAGTTAAATGAGTAAAATAAAAAATTAACCAAACTCCGATGTAACCGTGAATTTAATTTGTTATGTGGATTTGAATAAAAAACTCTCAAAAATATGTAGGCCTTAATAAAAGTTCGTAAATAAAAACTTTTTCAAAAAGAAAAGTGTGTAACGCCTTATTTTTACTCAGTTCTGAAAACCTTTATGATGCGTGAAGAGCGCAAAGCAGGAGTCAAAGTTAAGACAATACAGTTTTTTGTTTTCAAGAATTTTATTAAATAATACACAGTTTACACAAACAATATAATTGCGTAACAAGGTATATGTTTGTTTTCATATGGGTGTGATTCTCACTTTAAGACAAGTTTATATGCATACAACTACAAGTATGATGAAATGTATTTTTTTGAAGTTCTCTCAATAGTCAATGCGCCAGTACAGCGGCATTTTGAACAACAGAACACTGACGAGGTAAAGGCAATATTTAAAAAAAGAAAGAAAATACATTAAGAATTTAGGTAGTATAGTTCATCCCGTCAGTGCTTGTTTCATTGTACAAATATGCATCCACAAAAAAAACTGAATGTGCATATAAGAAGTTTCCTTCACTTCTGGAATGCTTAGGGTACTGTTTAGAGGCTTAATAGTTGGGGAAACGTAGCCTACTTACCAAATTCGAATACATTTCATCTAATGTAATTTCTACTAGCCTATAGCAACATGATAATACTAGAACCACACAAATAGTTCATCTGTGGCATTGTCACCACGCAGCCAGTAAGGAGCTATTTTCAATACACAGAGAAGTGAATTACATTATGGTGGATAACATGTGCGTCTTTCTCTCTCTTAATCTTTCCATTTGTTTCTACGTGTGTACATGTTAGTGGCGTGGTGGTGGTAGTAGAGCTTGTGTATGGTATTCAGGACGGAGGAGGAGGGGGCAGTCAAAGGAATAGCAGAGTATACAGTCCATGCATTAATATTTGCAAATTCTCAGAGTTTAGGTAGTTACGTTGCAGTTAACAGGCGTTCGAGAACGAGAAATGGATTTCCTAATCTTTTTTTTTAGCTTCCTCGGTTTCCTCCTCGGTCTCCTTCTCGGTCTCTTGAGAAGTACCCGTTGATTCGCTCCCCGGTACAGTAGAAGTTAGATTGGTCTCTTTCTTCCATTTCATGCGCCGGTTCTGGAACCAGATTTTGATTTGACGCTCGGTTAGGCACAGAGCGTTGGCGATCTCGATGCGTCTGCGTCTGGTTAAATACCGATTGAAGTGAAATTCTTTTTCCAGTTCCAAGGTTTGGTATCTGGAGTAAATCTGGCGACCTCTTCTTCTGTCTGACCCGTACCCAACTCCTGGTGTGGGGAAAAAGTGAAAAATAAATTAGAGTTCACACACACATAAATTCTAAATTTTTAATGCTTTCTAAAACACACGTTAGCAGTCCTGGTGTAATAATTTACTTTGTGTATATTTAATTATTTTTATTTAACGTATAAAGTAATATAGCAATTTGGAAAAATAATGTATTTACGCAGCATTTGAACCATATTACAGTCACAAAGCAACGCGAAACTTAACATTTCTATTTTCAGTGTTTTTACAACATTTCAGCAAACTTTTGCTATCGTTTTTTCCCCAAACAGTACATCGGAAGAGTTGAGTTACATTTTAACACATGCTCTTGAAATGGTTCAAAATGTACTTTTTGTTGTATATTTTTCTAACGCAGTCACACTTATTGCAAGTTTTTGAAATAATTTTGGCACTCGAGTATTAAAGGAGGTAGCCAAATGGGATTCCCCTCTCTGGAAAAGGGGGCTTTTATAGTCTGATGATTTAGTAGTGGTTTATGAGGCCATAAAATGTAGCTACTCTGTTGATAGGACGTATCGTAAAACAGACCAATTCCACCAGGGTATGTCCCAAGTCGCAGTAAAAACTCACCGCTGTGCGAGTTCATGCGCTGCATCCACGGGTAGATCTGAATGTTGTTGCCTTTCTGTTCCTGTGTTCCTGCACGAGCTTGTTCCAGGTTGTACTCCTGGGCAACGTGGCTCTGCGCATTGAGTCCCATACTAGTTTGTCTGCAACTGGGAAGCACATCCTTGTCTTGAAGAAACACGTTAGATCCATACTCGTACGGTCCTCGACTTGATCCAAACACAACGTTATCTTGAGGTGAATAGAAAGGGGACGCATAAATCCGATTTTGGGTCACTGTGGTGCCATAAGACGAAAAATGTCTGACTGAATCATATGTGGTCGTGTTCAGTGGCATGTTGGGCAAAACCTCTTGCCCACCAGATAAATGGCACGAGAGCGACGGGTTCGCGAAATACGAATTCATACCTTTCCTATCGCCCTCTCATCAACTCACCCTCCTATCTTATTTCCCCTCTCTTAATCTCACACTTTCTTTCTTTGTGCTTTGGGGTCTGCTTCCTTCTGTCACATACACACGTCTCCCGCCTGCTTTCCTAACTCTCTTTCAAATGAACTTCAGAAGGATTTCAATAATATTAATTTCCAGTCTCCGGTTAAGACGCGCAAAGCAAGTGTTATAGCCAAGGCTTGGCTCATGGAAGGACAATATGACAGCGTCACCTGACCACTTTCAGCCAATTGAATGCGCTGTGTACGGAGCAATATCGAGCTTGTAGCTTCTTATCCTTGTGGCTTCAGTTGATAATGTTTAAGTAAACACACACAAAAATACAGAATAAGCACTCACACGAGCAATGAATTATGCATTTTTGTGCGTTAATCACCGACTTAATCTGTTCTTTGTGCCGGTACAAAGATTCTCCACGTGTATTGTGAAGATAAATCTACACTTAAAATCATGCGTTTTACAATGAGCTATTTTTCATCTAAATTAATTACCTATAAGATCGCTTTTACAGTTGATTATTGTCGCTGACTTAGACAAAGCTGTTTATATTTATATTTTATACTATGACAATACTAATCATAACTATATGTATTTCTTCTCGACGCAACAACTTTATTACTTCATTACAACTACTGTGTGGATAATATAACTCAAATTTGAAACACTGAACAGAACCCTTTGTTTAAAAAAAAGGAAAATGACCAAGGGCTAATTGCTACAAGGCTGTTTACGCCTTATCTACTGAGATATTGTTTACTCTCCCTTTTAAGATTTATTTCATAATTTGATTAAAAAAAACTGTTAATAAATATGCTGATGGTCATTTCATATCATATTATTAGAAATATCAACGGCATGGTCGTCAGTCAACAAGTTAAAGGACTACACTTTTCCTTTGTGTTATTCAGTAGATATTTCCCTATAACATTTGTGTCTCTCTCTGATTTCCTCGGGCTTTTATTGCGCTAAAGGGGAAACGTCTGTTCCCTTCCTTTCCCCATTTGTAATGTATTGATAATTTCAATGGTAAAAAGAACCTGAGTAAGGAGGGGGGGAAGGGGCATCTTACTAAAGAATGCGTCAAACGCGCCTTGGTGCCATAAAAGTCACAAAACCAACTGAGGACTTCCAGCTCTGAGGCAATTATCCCTTTGAATGTATGGGGGCTGTGCAGCGAGTCTCTTATCTTGTGGATAGAAAGCTGCTCTTTTTATAAGCATTTCACTTTCTAGGGCATGCAGAATGATTATAAACAAAACAATACAATCAGGAAAGTTTACAAAATTGAAGTACTCTTGAGTGTATTAATTTTATTTATAAGGATTATTTTTACAGAATTACGTACAGTGATCATATGTGCCAGCGATCTGTTGAACAATACAAATATAACCGTTCTGCTTTATTAAATGCAGCTATATTAATGGAATGGTCAATTTATGTATTATCATGTTCAAAGAATCACTGGTGGGAAAAGGACTAGTTTTAAGCGAATGGTTACGGTATGCTCCATGACCTTAATGCAGGCCACATGACGGAACGTGTGAGGCCAAAAACAGTGGTTTAGAAAGAGGTGCGCAAAACACGAGATTGACAGAACAGTAAAATTTACTTCCAGCCCGACAGTGAGAAAAGGCATTTAGCAGCTATAAAACAGGCTAATCTGCTTAACGACTGATTAAATGCATACAATATTTATTTATATCCCAAAGTACCTAAAACCGGGATGAATCAATATCAAGGATTAATGTTTTTGATGGGTTGCCATATTTTCGACAAATTTTGCGATCGACAAAATGTAACTTTTCTAGGCAAATCTCCACTAGGAGAATATATAAACATCAAAATGGTAAGTGCTATTTCATCAGTTTACGGACACTGTATATAAATATAATTAATTTTCTTCCAAAATTAATACATTGACGTTTATACCAAAAGTAGTAGTCAACATAGTAGTAGAAATAATAATAATAATAATAATAATAATAATAATAATAATAATAATAATAATAATGATGATGATGATGATGATAAAAACTATTGTTATTATTATTTAATTTGAACCGGGCTGGTAATAAAAAATAATAAATTACAGTCCGCAAAATGAATACACTAAATATATAGTAGTCAGTATGGCGGTGTGGACCTTAACGTATTACTATGATTTCATTTACACAGTATTACACCATGTATACTGTGGAAAGAAACTAATAAAAGTAATATATAACTGTAATAAAAAATATTTCTTGCGTGAAAAGCGCTTGCACATTCATAGCCTTTTTAAGACTTTGCAAACGGAACAGCTGCCAATTCAAATATTTGAAAAGTAATAAACTTTTTTTCACAGCAACAATTATATTTTAATATATATATTTTTTAAATATATTTTTCAATACGCTAGTACGACACACCTTTGGACACGCAAAAATATTTAGAAACAGGAAAGCACGATGCTTAGCAATGCATTATTGCATTATTCATTCTTAAATCATTTAATTGTTTTCACAGACTATATTCTTCGACGTGTAAAGTTTTTCGGATTTCGGAAGTTCGGATTTGAGATCAGATACTAAGTGTAGGTTGTATATATTTGACTCTTTGATGTTCAATATTGCTCCAACGACTTTGAACTGAAAGCCTTTGATGGGGAGATTTTTTTAATAATGTGATCTATTTTACAGCATCAGTCTTGTGAATGAAGTAGCGAGTAAAACACACCACACTTAGTCTGCAGTTGGTATGTTGATGTGACTGGAGAGAAAGAGCTTTAAGTGTTTTATTGCAGCCCTTAAGACAAATCGCACGGTTGTGTTTTAGCGTTTGAAGAGGCAATAAATAGACATCCCGTTTGGCCTGTATTCTCTTTACACTCGCCGAAACTACGCACTAATGTGCGCCAAAATCGTACTTACTTCCAATGCGTAATATACGTGATATGATGATCCGGAAAAAAACAAGCAATGCACATCCTAACTGTGCTCGGTAATGGCCTAGTCTGCACATTCTCGAGAGTTAAATGAATGTTATCATTGGCCTATTTATTTGTAACGGATGTTCACAATTGCAAATTCCAGCGACAAGTCTTCTAGCTTTCTTATCCAATCCCAACTTTCCTACCCTGTCATCTATGTCGATGTATCTATGAAAAAACAAAATCCATAATAGTAACGTGACAGCTGTAACAGAGTTTCATGTGCAGCTAAGCACTTATAACAACACACGACCCGAAGGGGCATTATGGTTTTTAACTAGCACAAGATAATTCTGTGAAATTATGTGGCCGCGTAATGACCTCCATGAATAAGATGTTTTGAAGTAGAGCGAACTCACATTGCCCTGCGGTTCTTGTAAGGAAATGTTTGGAATTGAAAGTTCGCCTGGAATTTGTTTTCATTTTCGTGGCAACTCTGAATTATGCCTTCTATGATTCAAATTCAATAGCGGTGGCAGACACGAGACTGGCTCAGAGTTTACACAAATGATAGTCAGATGGTAATAAATGTGTCAATTTCACAAACCTGTTTAGAACTTCGCTATTAACCTTAAGAATAACTGTAATACACAAATGAATAAATCTTATGCACCTTACATACGTACAGGCATAAGGATTAGTTAAATAGACTCCATTTTTAATGGCAAACAAAAGACAGTCATTATCCCGAAGCAAAGACAGTCTCACAGTAGAACAACCCCGCCCTCCACTAGCTTTCTGTCTCTCACTTACACACAAATACACGCATGCACATCGACGAACCATATGCGAGCCCACACAGAAGCATTCTGCCTTAATAAATTACCACTCAAGCTTTAAAAAATAGAGAAAATGAGTTCATACAAACTTAGCTCTAAATGAGACGATCTTTCTTCATAAAAAAATCACTGTTCATAACTTCTAATGTCACACACAAGTTATTTTTATCAGTTTCATTACTTAAAAAAAAAATCTTTGTCTTTACCAACAGCAAATGCATGATAATAACAACTGGTTTTATTGCTGACAGTTTTTTTTGTTTTGTTTCCCCCTGTTCCAGCCTCATATGTGGATTTCAACAGGCCCATGACGGAAGATCGCAGCTCTAGTTTTTTGATTCAGCGGAGTACCATCGGATTTTATTAACATGCTGTCCCATAATAACATAGCTCACTGTCTATTAAATCTAAAGCTTCATATTTGTCAGTAATGTTTTATTATCGTAACATAAGATGACAATAAAACTATTTTTTAAAAACTTAACGGACTGTGTTTCTGTAATTGTGTTTTGAAATTGTTTTATCATTTTTAATAAATTGATCATTAATATAAATAAGTAAAAAGCCACCATACACACACAATAAAATATTATTAATATTTTCTTTATAATAATAATTTTCCAAATGAGTATATTAATATGAATCTCTTAACATGAAGAGAACGTTATTAAAGCAATGCTTTTGACACAAAGTTATGGTGTAAATTCTATTAAGCTAAAGAAAGTTTTTCATACACAGCTACACCAGCAAATGCCAAACACATTCCCACATAAAAATTAAGATCTGAATTTTATGTGGGCAGTTGCTTTTCCTGACTTCGGGCTCTGTATAATGCCTTGCATATGGAGCAGGCACAAGGTGGCAGTGTTGTTTGATTTAGTCCTCACAGAATGACAGTGTTGGATGATTGAACACGTGTGCGTGAGAGAGAGAGGTTGTTGATCCTGATACCGTAAAAATTAAGATACGTCTATATCGTCTAATGAGTTGCTTGTTGTGTAACACAAGGCCTTTATGCTTTACAGGTATGTGAGTAGGTGATCAAATGTAAATGATTGTGTGAACGCATGACACACTTTTGTCATTACAACTCGGACACAACCAGAATACAACAGTGTAAATACAATTTAGCGAGACTAGTTACATTTTTGCTCTGTCTTTCAAAATATAACTCACCCATTAAAATCTCACTCGTAAATAATTAACATTTCCAGTCACTTATAGCAATTAATTGCACTAAAATGTCACCTAGAAAGAAAATTTACCAGCCATAAAATACCCATAGCCCGACGAGTGCAAGCCATAGTCACATAATATGGGTTGAACAGTTTTTCTGTAAAAGGCCCCGCATTCATCAGTGTTTTCTTTGTATCTCATTTAAACATTTTATAAAGCTACACTGTTAAGTCGTGTATAGTAAACACATGCAAATAATACAGCAAGCTCCAGTGTACCCGTATGAAATAACCACAATCAAATACAAAATCTGACTGGGTGTTTAAAGCTCACAACCACACCCGTTTGGACAACTTATTATAAAAATATTACATTCATTGTCGCCGAGACAAATGAAAGTCAACAATAAGACCAGAAAGCAACAACACAAGTCACTTGTCAACGAGGCTGTGCGTTCACAATCAATTAAGAATTAAGGGAAACGCCACAATATAAGTACGTTTACATACAAGGCATGCCACTTTTTCACATCTCTTTTGACTCGAATACAGTACTGTCAAATCTTCGTATTGTGTAGCTGCGGGTCTGTAAGAAGCCAATAAGGAGCGTAGAGTCATTTACTTACCAGCGTTCGCTGTTGTCTGTGTGACGCACGTTCGGTGGTGTATAGCAGCAGACTAGGCAACGGCACTAGGATTCCATTCTCCTGTGCTCAAGAAAAAATTTAATCTTTCGAGGAAATGATCATATTTACGCACTCTAAACCCCTTTCGCTCCCGCTATTAGGGCTGTTTTCCCCTCTAGGGGATGAGATAGGTAGAAAGGAGACTGGGGAGGCGGCGACGTCTGAGGACAGTCAGTCATTGCTAGCGATGAAGCAGACGAGACAAGATGGTGTTACAGAGCGTTTTTAAAAATCCGCCTGAGCTAGTGAGTAAACAGAAAACGAGAAAAATGTCTGGTGCTAAGATCATTTCAACACCACCGCGAGCTC
>NC_133378.1:33196060-33211170 GCF_049309525.1 Garra rufa | reverse complement strand
CGCAGACAGTTGTAAGTGTGCAAAAACAAAATCAAAACAAAACGCCAAGTCTATTTTGTGACAGTAATACACATTAACTTAACGATTTCATAGCTTAAACCAATCGGCAAAAGTTAGCAAAGTCCATGTAAGTCATATAAGTTTCTCATCAAATTAATTTCTTTTCACTACTTTTCACTGTATCTTTTTAGTTTCATGCCACACACATAAACAGAATGCAAATGGAAATAATACAAATATCGAATTATGCTTTTAGAAACAAAAAAACTATAATATTAATTATCTAATGAGAATAGCCAAGAGCCGGGTAAGTTTTTCCCTCTAATTAATTCCTTTTCATTACTATTTTTCTAATTTAATAGCACAACAACCATAAACAGAGTACATGCGTGTACATATGACAACTTATACTATTAGAAAAGTTAAAAAAGATAAATAAATAAAATGTAAAAAAATCATACAAACATACAAACACCCATGCATACATACACTTAAAGCAGTCCCACGTCCACGTTGCTTCCCTTGTGTCTTGTTCTAGCCTGTCTGCACTGCACAGAAATCAAAAGGCAAAAACGTCTGCCCGGATGCGACACTGTCGGGTTTACACCACCAATAAAGTTTACTGCAGGTATAGTAAAGCCCTCATTTGGAATGTAACAGCAGTGCAATACAAAGACAAGGCGGATGGACAATGACCACTACAATTGTCACTACCACAGGAACTTCCTGAAAAGGTCTATGCCTTAACTAATAATATCTTTTTACAACAGGGAAACATCCCAAACCATAACAACAAAAGGAGAGTCAAATAAACAATTACGCTCAAAATGGTAACCTAAACATGGTAACATCCATGTTAACTGGTTTTATTCAAGTTGCAAATATTATTTAATATCACCGAATCAACCTAAATATATTAGCCTACTTTTTTACCACCAAAACATATTTGTTAAAACTTATATATACATGGATTAAATGAGGTGGAAATAGCTCTTTAAAGTAACAATTGCAGGTTACTACTGTTTACAGCTTACGTTAATTATTATGATCAGTATTAGGATATCGCTTACATGCAAATGCAAGAAAATGTGCAAGAATCTTAGCTTTGCATTTTGTTAAAAAAATAAAAAATGTAAAAGTATCATTGTATTGGTCTACGCAGATGTCGCTTGTCTTGAGATTTTAAGCGCCTACCTGCAGGCACACTTTAATAATTCCTATCGATTTATGTTTTGAGATACGTAATTTTAATATTCGTTTGTAAATATCTCACATTTGAGTACTTTGCTTGACTGTGGTTTGGCACGTTGCAAGCTCTTTACCTATAATACCCAGTAAATCTGTGGTATTTAAATTAAATTCTAGTATTCTATTATTATATCCATATTCTGTATATATTAGCCTGGTCTTTGTGATGTCATCGACTCGTCTAATTGCGGCTTGCTTTATTGGGCACTAGACTACTGTTATGACCTGCCATTAAAAGTTGTAAAAGAGACAACACGTTTCAACACTCGCGCTTAAGGTAGGCCAAGCCAGGATTTTCATAATGATAGTAATATTATAATAGATAACATTATAAATGTCATCACTTTACCATGAACATAGATTAACTACACGTTTTAAGCTACTCATTGGATTTCTCTTGTTCTCACGGCACCTTCTGTCAGATTTTCTTTTGTCTGATAAATAAATGCATTCTTTTGTCTGATAAATAAATGCAGTGTAAATATTGCTTATGGTCTTCTCGTCTTTGAATATAACAGGCATTGGCATGTCCAAATTGACAATGACAATATTCTAGTTCATCTGTCCTCTAGAAGGCGCATTCAGTAAACACCCAAAGTTACACTAGTAAGTATTTCAGTTCTGCGTTTTTGTATATAAATAGTGTTTAAAGAATGGAAAGTTTCCATGGAACGGAAAGTTTGTTTTGTTGCAGAACTGTTTGTTGGACATGAAAGGACTGAAAATCTTAAAAATATAAAAAGAGTAGTCTGTATTTGTGAGGATATGTACAGGGTTTTAGTAACCTTTATCAGTTACAGAAGATCAGCACAAGTGTAGCTTTCTTCAATGTCTCCTAGCAAGGCCGAGACCTGCGACCTATCCGCTTATATGTTTCCCAGTGCTGCTATTTTGCTTCGAGTAATGCCTCTTAACAACAGGAACCAAAGTGTACTTATAAACAGATTGTTAACCTTTGACATTTTTTACTTTTTATTATTATTTTGAAATGTGCCATCATTTGGAAATGTTACTGGTACTGATGTAAAAAATTTTTTTGCTAAATATATATGTTACGCGACTGTGATTGTTACTTGAGGTGGAATTGTATAAAATAAAGAACTGAACTGAAATTGAAATATTTGCTGCCTTGAAATTGTATATATTGAGAACCTGACAAAACTGCATGATAAAAGCATGATATTTTGCACAATTTAGAATTTGATCTGCTTTAAATGATGGATTTCGTCTTACTGTAGTCGATTACGCCATTTTGATGGAACTGGTAATATTTCTCATTAAACGGGAAATTCAAAACTCAACTTGAAACCCCTTATGAAAGCAGTTAACTATTTATAGTTGCATTAATATTTGTGATATAAAAACAAACTTCCAAAGCGTGAAATGTTGTATGAACATACATTCCTACAAATAATAATGCCCAGCGAAGGTTTCAATTATAAAAACATCATGTTTTGATTATTGTTGGTCGCAGTTGTCATTTCAGACACTACACAGACATGAAATACAAGCTATACTATAAAAAGATTTTGAGTCTTGCATTTGTAGTATTTATTATGAATTTAAACGAAAAAGATGCAGTTTGGGGTATTTTGTAACTTCAGCATGTGGATTCAAACAACAAAAAAAGAGACGTGAGAGAATGAGCCATCTTGTTTATTCTTCTGTTGATTTCAACAACAATGGCGTGGACACACACGAATTTGTCTATATTCACACGAGGAACACAAGTAAAACGAGCATATTGATAACAGCAAGATATTACAAGACGTACATGAAGGTTATACTCAGTGCAATTCAAAATCTACGCTATAACACCAGCACGATAAATGACTCTTTCCTTTGATAAGGTAGGGTAGTAATTAGCGTGTTTGTTCATCTACACATAAATGTGCATTTTCTATAGGCAGTTTAAGTTGTTGGGGGAAATGTCTAAATATTTTCAACAAAGCAGCATGTAGAATAAATTAGCAATTCATTCTTGCTAGCAAAACTTTGTTTTTAGGTAGTGCCGTGGTACAATCTTTTAAAATAGTTAAGATTGGCTTCGAGCTATTCGTGTCTTCCGAAGACTTCAAAGAGCTCGATCATCATAAGTGTTTAAAGGGTAAATTACATAACTTAGGTTTAATATACTACAAAACAAGAGTCTATGAAATCTCTAGGTAGAAATGTATATTGCAAATTTCCCATGATTAGGTAGCTTCTTTCGAGATTTTCAAACGATTGCAATCTCTAGTGAGTCCGATAAAATAATCGAAAAAATACAAACTGTAACCTCGCCCACTCACATAGAATAACAATAAAGAACAGTTAAGTAATCGATAAAGTATGTAATACAGAATGCATTTTCTACACTTGCCACCCCCTTTCTCCATGCACATGGCACTAATGCAATATTGCCATATTCGGATTGTAGAAATAGTGTTGCACTGAACAAATAATCTATTCTTCTGTCAATTTGATTCGTAATGTCAGCATGTTGTGGCCTGATTTTATATACAAGACCAATCGTTTTTAAAAGTTACAAGCTGATGCAATTAGTTCAGTATTTCAATTGGTTGCATCTTAGTCGGTTTCCCCCCCAAACATCCTCATCAAGTATAAAATAAATGTTTAACTCCGTTAAATGCTTCTCATGCTGCTTACATTTCCCTAAGTAAAACGATGGGTTATTGTGTTCCTGTTAGTCTGTCTCTTTGAGTAATTTGTCAAATACACAGATCCACTTTTCGCTAATGGTAAAAGTCCTCGTGTGTTGGTAAAAAAAAACGCTGTTTTTTTCTTTGGGCAGGTTTTAGGGTACTTTTGTATAGAGGGGGATTTTCTCACTTTTTGACCCAACTGTTTGTAATAAAATTGGCGCGTCTTCTCTTTCATTGCCCATTCGCGAGACCTCTCCAATATCTGCCATATAACCATAAAAAAGACCATAAAATCACTCCTTGCTTTCCTCTTTCTCTTCCGTTTCCTTGTCTTCTCCTTCCTCCACCTCACCGTCCTCGTTGCCCTCTTCTTCGGCCTCTGCCTCTGCCTCAGCCTCTCCTCTCTGGCCCGGAAATTTGTCTTTGTTATTTTCTTTTTTCCACTTCATTCGGCGATTCTGAAACCAGATCTTCACCTGTCGTTCGGTTAAGCTCAGCGCGTGGGACACTTCAATACGGCGCTTGCGTGTGAGGTATGGGTTGAAGAGGAACTCTTTCTCCAGCTCAAGAGTCTGGTAACGGCTGTATGTCTGCCTTCCATTGCGTCTCCCAGGAGCTTTGGAGTGAAACAAAAATATCTGTCAATTACATGTCTTTATGGCTTCGTTCTCTTTCCATTTACATATTCTGGGCTGCAGTTACAAAACATGAATGAAACATCAATAGCAAGCTGCTAGCTACATGTCTTTATATGTCTAAACAAAAAAATAATAAACGATTAGAATTGTTTAAAATTCCAGCTTTATTTTTTTCCAAACACACACACACACACACACACACACACACACACACACTTCAACATATTACAGACAAATACTGGCACACAATAGCCTTGTTTGCGTCAGAGTGTGCGTTATAGTGCAATATCATCATTGCTACGATTTGCCTCAAAATATATCAGTTGTGGGCATACACTGCAGTTGTCTTGGGTATCTAACTAATACGCTACAATACAGTGGATTTCTTATTAGTAGATCTATGTCACATAATTTGATTTCTTCCCGTAAATGCGCCGTTTCTATATATGAGTTTGACATCAGCTTTAATTCAGGTCAGCAACGCACAGAATTGCACTTAACCTGGTGCAAGCAAGCAAGCACCCGCACACACACACACACACACACACACACACACACACACACACACACACACACACACACACACACACACACACACACACACACACACAAACACAGACACACACACAGACAGACAGACAGACAGACAAACACATACAGGTTTTAATAGCATCCGTCACTCAAACTAAATAAATAGATTTAACACATTTATGTCCTCATTCAGGTTCATTACGAGTTTGTTTTAAAGTAGGATAATACATCTCATACATACTCGGATACACTTGACATAAGTAGGTGTTAAAAAGTTTTCTTTTAGAATATAATTTTCTCGGCAGACTAACTACTGACCTTCAAGATTTTTTATTTTTGTTTTAGATTATTCATTTTTGTTTTTTTCCCTCAACAAGAGGGAAACGCAGACCAATGGAAACAATCGAACAACGTCAATTGAAATCAAACTGACTCGAACTTTTGCCATTACTCGTTACCACTACACATTACAATCACAAATCGTTTCACTTTCCTTTTAGTAATCACAAATTTGAAAAAAAAAAAAAAAACAAGCTGTCGTTTTAAACTATGGCGAGAATTATCTGAGGATAACGTCCATCCAGCTCTGTCTACAGTCTGGACCAACTATCAAAACCACTACATTCGTTTTTACAAATATCTATTGATGGTCCAGTGAGGTAAACAAATACAAAACGCTGTAATATCTACTATTAAGTATAGTTTCGCACCCTGAAAAGCATAACCCACCTGTGTTTTGATCTCTGCACGCTACACAAGAATAAGGCTTTTGACACACTGACGCAGTCACATAGACACAGTAAATGAACAAAATGTGAAATAGTAAGTGCTCTAACCGTGAGGCCGCATCCATGGGAACATGAGGCTCGGAGAGGAGTTCTGACTTAAGTGGCCTTGTCCTTCTCCAGGGTTAGTGCTATTGGACGATTTACAGTCTGGATATTGCGCTAAGCTGGCCTCTTGCTGGGTACCATAAAGCGGTTGCCTCGGAAGAGCTTCATATCCATAAAATTTCGTAGCGTCTCCGTGACATGCCAACGCACAAGGGTTCTGTTGATAGCCGGGGTTGGAGATACCTGTGGTTCCGTGATGGAAAAAGTCCTGTACGTGATGCGACGGGTGTTGAAACCCCGGCGCAGCTGCTCCATGTCCGTATACAAGCGTGTGGCTTCGGGCAACGCTCTGTGGAAACCTGCAGTCGTAGTAAGTTGGCTCTAATGTTTCGCCGCCTTTGTACTTGGAAAAAAGAGGGTTAACAAAATAAGAGCTCATGTTTGTCTAGCATTAAAATGAGTCAGTCTGTTTGAAAAACAAAAATAAATTCCCCTCTCTGAATGGTGGCAACCTATTGTTGCAGTTCCAAATGGCATGCAACGCAGACAGAGCAACCGGAACTAGATGGAGAAATGCTGCCCCTTCGGACAATCTGAGGCAGCTCCCACTTCAGCTCCACTCGCTTAGTCTCTCTCTCTCTCTTCCTATCGCCAGCCTTTTCCTTTTGCAGCCTCAAATCATGGCGTGCACGGTGGATGTGTGTTAAGGTTAAAGCTGGCTAGCTCCGACGGCTCAGTCACAAGCTCGTACTTTTTTTTGCCTCCCACCAGCCACCCCCACTACAATGAGACCCCTCACCCCCCACCCCTTGTCCCCTACACCCCACCCTTTGGCTCCTCATCTTTCCAGTGCGTCCACAGGCGTCTACCTTGAAGGGGGAAACACAGTTGTCTGTGTTTTTTAATTATCATCGAGTAACATCGGCTATACGTATTAAACGAAGTAATCATTTAAGCTTTTAACATCTGCCTTAGAACATAACCGCAGGTTACGGCAGCTTCATACTGGTCGTGCTGGTCATTTTAGTCCTGCGGTCACGCTGAAACAATTTGTCTGATATTTTATTTATGTTATAACTAGGTATAATTTTCTTTTAAATGACCGTGTACGCTCCGACCATTACACATCCATTCTGATGGGTTTATAAGGCTGTGTATCGAGCCATAACCCACAGGGACAACATTACTCAAGTGTACGAACATTACGAAGAAACGGCTACAGCGACTGACACCGCAAACCAGCTAACTAAACACAAATTACAATAATAACGCCAATGGAAAATATGTACAATTTTAAGCCTATTATTATTTATTATTATTACTGCTGCTATTATTAAAGTTTGTGACAATTAATTGTGACGCCTACTTTGATTATTTGTGTTAGATTGCTAACACACAGAGAAAAGCTGAACACGCAAGCCTCTCTTGGCCCTCCTAAACCATACTAAAAAGTTGTAAATCTGCCGCCCCGACACAATAAAATTGCGCAATAGATGCCTCGTTATTTTACTAGACACATTAATGGCGTGTTGTTTATTTCAGCTTTACTCATTTAAAGTCCTTCCAAAAATATGAGCATGTGGTTTTGTGTCGTTACTTGACAATTTTTACACTTCGCTGTTAAACGGGAAAGGCACACACAGGAAATTTATAGACATCTCACAGTCTATAAAGATGCAGATTCTGGGTCATTGTCTCAGTTACAGGAACATAGCTACCATGGAGTACGTATTTATTTTTTGCAACGAAAAAAAATATTAAAACATAGTAAATTGCTAAATAATTGTAATTCATTTTAAATTAAAAACGAATGCATTTAGGTTATTAATACAATTATTTTAATAATCAATATTTTATTGTTGTTATTAGATTTTGTTTTATAACAGTAATTAACTTAACATGAGTTTTTGTATCACATTGTTGTTTAAAAGGGACAGTTACACTGAAATTTAAAGGCCCTGATTATAAAATCAATGTCATCTTTAAAACGTATACGCTAGTAATCAAACAAGTGGCACAGAGCAAATACACAGACTAAAAATAAAAACGGTATCCAAAAATGAGTAAATAAATGGAAAGCATACCAAGCGACATTTGTAAACAAGAACATCTTACGATTTCCCAGCGCCTTCAATAAATTGTGCCAGCTATACACTGCGGCAATCAAATTGACACTGTGCTTTCTAAAAGCATCGTCGGATTTTGACAAAACAAAAGAAATACGGAGAAAGCATCATAGCACGAACATTCCAGACAACATAAAAAACTGCATTTAAAACGAACAATTGTTTTAAGAATATGATAAAGCCAAAAGTGCGATTAATCACAGAGAAGGCCATTCTTTCAGCACTCTTCTTGTAGCACACTCCCAGGCTTTAGCGGCCCAAAACGCGTTAACCGTGAGTCAATAGCGCCATCTAGTGTGCTTGAGGGTAACTTTTACAAATGATCATTGACTGGAGGCCAAGGCCACACAATTCGCACCGCAAAACATGCAGTAATCCAAATAAATTAGGACAATGACAGAAAGCCTATTGAATGCACCTTTATAGGAAACGTTGGACTGTGGAAACACATAACACTTTTAGCAGTACCGAATGCATGATTTAAAGGCTTACAGCACCAGTATGGACACTGTAAATTAGCTTTACAAGCGTGTGTTAAGTGAAAACTAAGCTTTTTCGGTTTAGCGTCGTTTAAAGACTTGGAGCGACTTCTGAATGCATCTTGTGGTGTTGGTGGATTGCTTTTGCCTCTAGTTAGCCCAAAGGACTAAATGGCTTTGCAGAACTCTTTGAGAGGGTCCACCACCAACGTCCATTAAACCATAAAGTAATTTAGCCCAGACGTCTAGCCAGTTAGCCAGGTTGGCTTTGTTCGTCTGCATCTGAGACAAACAACACCAAGCTCCAACAGGGTTGTAAAACTAGCATTTTTGTTCTGGGGCGGAAACGTGGTCGATCGGGCTTTGAAATAGCCGCATCCTGTTCGTATTGTTAAGGCCCACAAAAAGGCAATTTCAACCCAGCGCAAGGCTAGTGCTAAGCATATGAACTTTAATTATATCTATACCACAGCTGCTACTCGTATATAAATAAGTGCAAAATATTTAACATCAAACGACTTTACAATTACCCATGTTGCAGTTGCCGTAAGATAAGAATGGTGACTTGAACAAGTTTAGCCATAAATTAAAAAAAAAAAGTTCAAAGGACAGGCCTCTTTAAAATAATTACATTTAAGTTCAAACACCAACAACGCGGATTCTACATGGCCGTCAACCCACTTTTACTTTACTGAGCCCTCGGTCTGATTAAAACAAGCCATTAATGCCATTTTTTAAAATATATTTATTTGCAAAAGATTGTTGACATTTCTGTAAAAAATTATTAATTTTGTGGCGCTGACATTGGTACCACAGATTTACACGCATTATTTGTCATATTAATGCATAATGTTATGCATAATGTTTAGAACTACAACTACAAACAACAATAAAATAATTATCTATTTATGTTTATTTAAATGTCAAAATCAAATTGAAATAAAATTAAAAATGAGAAAAATGAGTGCTTGGAAACCTTGCAATTACATACCCAACAATAACAATAAATAAAGCACGGGAGTGTATAAGGCCTACCACAGGCGTTTCGGTATTTGATCTTTGTGGGTTGTGCAAATCTGATATTTCGACGGTCACACAAACAACCTCTTTACAATGGCCTTGCCAATGTGCACTTACTCCAACCTCGGTACTTTCCACATGAAAAAATTGTATGTGTAGGCCAAACTCTATACTATAACTGGATAGCACACATTCAACAGTATGCCTTCCTTGTGCGGTCAAATAAATGGAAAGAGACACAAAAGTCATATTAACATGGTTGTATATATTTGGATATATCTACAATCTATGATGAAACTCATTGACAGTTTAAAGAATGTAAAATACACAAACAGGTACATCAGAAACAAACTAAGCACATCGACGCAAACACGTATATTTTTTTTTTTTACTACAGAAATGTTATTCTTTATAAAATACTCGGCTTTCAAACCTCCTACAAATAATGGAAGCATAGAAAAGAAACTACCACGTAGAGAGCATAAATTAGGAATTTGAAAATAAAGTAGTTCAAGTATTTTCTCTCTGAAACTTCGGGGCAGCCTCTCTGCAGAGTCCACTTTTGTGTTTGTGAGTAAAGAAATGCTATGTCAATCCAAACTACGTATAATATTAATATGACTTAAGTCAGGATGTAAAATTACACTTACATTAAATCATACTTATATCATCACGTTTTAAAGGGCATCCATATAGGATAGCCTTTTCGTTTTCTCTGTTCTTGTTATGGGCCGAAGGTGCAAATGTTATGACTCATAACGATACTAAATGATGATTTTTCCTTCAGTCTGTGTCCGATGAATGACTTTTGGTCTATTGTTCTTTACTGTCGTTTTTTTCCTTGTTCATTTTCTTCATCTTCATCCGTCGGTTCTGGAACCAGATTTTGACTTGTCGCTCCGTCAGGTTCAGCACCCGCGCTACCTCATATCGCCGGTCTCTTGTGAGGTACATATTGAATAAGAATTCCTTTTCGAGTTCGAGTGTTTGATACTTGGTGTACGGACAACGCTTCTTTCGAGTTGAGCGCGCATGGATCCAGTTTGCCACAGGATTATCTGAAAAACAATGTATAAAAAGTGTGATTAGGTGCTGCTGTAAACAAACACGCTGTCCAAAATAAATGAGTGTCGCATTTTACCGGATTATTATTATGCAAGTATTATTCTTTCTTGCTTATGACAGCCATGTGTATAAAACAATATTTTTTAAAACTGTAGCACCTAACAACACTTCTCATTTTAGATTAGTCTTCCATTAAATATTCAGGCTTAATACGTGTAAATACTAGGTAATTTCATAGGAGGTCCCCCTATCTCTTAGCTTATAGCTTTGCAAACTCTTAGAGAGAAATGGCGCTGTAAACTGGTGAATGTACCTATTTGCTTTATAGGCCCATAAAAAAGCAAAGGCTTGTGACTCAAGCCTTCACAAGTCTACCCTCAAAGTTCTGCTATGCAGTGAATGCACTGTGAACATTTCACGTGCTGTTTCTTGATGTAAATGCTATGTTTCATTTATATGTAAATTATATTGAATTGAATCGTTCAAAACAACAGCCCCCGGTTTTTAATTTTTTTTTAATTTGACACTTCAGTAGTTATGTTGTAATACAGTCCACGACAAGTATAATTCAAAACAAGTGTAATATTAGCATTTATAGGTTATAATAAAATACATCACACTTGAAACCCAAAATTAGACATATAAATACTTAATTTGAATTGTTAATACGCATCCTCGCTTTACAACCGCCTATGTTGTTACTGAGCCAACGGCAGGCTAAATTGATAAAACTCCACATTAAATAAAGCACAGTAATAAAACTATATCGTGCTAAAATTAATGATAATGATAATAGTACGGCTATTTGTAAACATCACATGCAACCGTCTTTGCCAGACTTGGCTTTTTAGGAGACCATTTTTATAGCTCACAACCCGTTTTACAACCCAATCCTATGGCGTTTGTCATCAATGGATAGCCCCAAAGCAGACTTGAGTCGGCCGAGAACAGCACAGAGGATGAAAGGGTATAGAACTTGGTTTTACGACGGACAACAGCCAACCACCAAGCGAACGCAATAAACTGGGAAGCATCCCATTCTCGGTTGTAAACAAGAATAGCTCTAACTTACTTGGGTCTAATTCTGCCTTGTCGTCTTTGTGCTTCCCGGAAGACAAACTCTCCGTCTCAGGCGATGGTGGGTTCTGCTGCTTTTCTCGAATGTCGACGGCGGAGCAATAGAGATAATCCGTGTAAGTGCGTCCGTTCGAGCCCAAACAGTCTCCAGCACGGGGATCCTGGAAGGTGTCGGGCTTCAGCCCGTAGTGCCTGCTATTCCCTGCGTATCCTGGAAAAGACACGGTACCGGGGATAGGCTCCAGCCAAGAGCGAACGTACCTTGAGTCTGTGCCTAGGTGAGGTTGGTGAGTGTATGGATGGTAAACCACTGACGACTGGGAGTGAACAGGGGCCCACGAGGTAGTAAAGACTGGTGGTTTCGGGGCAAAGCTGCAGGACGGGTAATCCGCGCATTCCGGTACCAGGGGCGTCGGGCGTGAGCTGGAGGATATCGGACCAGTGGCTGTGAAACGACTCGCCAGAACATCCTCGCTCTCATGGTTGATCAAGGAATCCACATAATAATTACTTATGGGACCCGTAGCCGACATGGCGATGTTTCCCTTCTCTTTTACATGCATCCGATTATTATATGGAGTGTATGTGTACTTTTTTATCTGACCGTAGAACAATCAAGACAGGTAATTATTTCAGAAAGCTTCCCCAGCTGGGATTGGACGCCTATGGAACACGTGATTGCATTTACCCCCAGAAAAACTGCACAGCAGATCAATGCGCGCGTTCTCCTGGAACAGCAATGCACTTCGAGCTTGCAGTAGGTTGCTTAATACTAATGTTGTCTTTTTTTATCGAGCCTTAATATATGACGACGGTGTGTTTCTAATATATTATGATGCAAACGATTAGGATAAATAGTCATTTGTAGCCTTTAGAAGCAGCAGAGTGTGTCTGTTAACGGTCTGAGAAAGGGCACTATTTGTTGGTGTAATCAATCTCTGTCGAGAGAATGCTACTGTGCTGTGGCTAGCCTTGTGCGCATCCCTCACTGCACAATGTTATTTATTAAAACAATTAGAAAAAAAAAGAAACAGTTGTATAATTCTTTCTCAGGTTCACTATTAATTATATATAATTGGAAAGGACGCAATGGAATAATATTGACAAATATACGGCTCTTGTGCTGTCTAGAGGGTCGCTTTTACGCACTGAAGTCCTATTTTCCACGAGTTTCAAATAAATACAATTGGGATATCCCCCATAAAATGGAGTTTTAAACAAATCGGGGCGGTGGGAATAGTAAGACGCCTGAAAACGCACCACAACTGCGGCTATATTCGTCAAGTGGTCGTGCATGCTTTTATGTCCTTCAATAAATTTTTACGAGGACCATTTGATTGTTCATAAACGTGTCGTTAATAAAACTGCAGTTGAGTTCTTGGTATAACATAAAACCAACACTACGCTTGTGAAAGAAGTCTCATCAAACCTCTGTCGAATACACTAGAAAACAGACGAGTGACTATTCACAAACTCTGTTAGCTCTTAAAATCGCAGGAGATAAAGGTTTGAAAATGCATTGTTAGCTCTAAAAATTTTTACTGCGATATTTTTTAAAAGGCATCCGCATAACAAAATCTAAACAAGTTTTGGAAATTATTTATACTTCCCTTTATTTTTATTTTCTATTTTTGGTTTATGCAATTTGCAGTTTTTGCGATTCTATCAAACTTAATTCTAGTTGTTGCAATACGAGACAAAAAATCTTGGAAACTGAAAATATAATTTACTAAAACTAAAAGCAAAACTGTTATATTTGTGAATGTAAATGTTTTCGATTAATTTGGCTTCGTAATTAAAATGATTAGTACTGGCTCACATAAAAAAAACCCTACAAATCTATTAAATGGTTTAACGCAATACTTTTGTGTACAAAATGACACCGCTTAATCATTTTGCAGTTAATATGTGAATCATTGTATTTTGGAATTCATTTTTCTTCTAAGCATATTGCGACACTTGGAAATATGTTGATTTGAGTCTGCAGTCATTGTCAGTGTTAGGCCCACTATGAAATCGGCCACATGAGGTCAGGCTTTTTTTCCGCCTTGTTTTCTGTGGGAACACCAGACATTATCAAAATACAGACACACTAAATAACAGTACGTGGGTAATTCGTACTCTTAATATTACTTTTGTACTACAAATAGCTATTAAAGCTGTTACAATGTTATATTAGTTAAGTAGTTTACAGAGACTCGACTTAAAATAATGAGTGCCATTATGCCTCTCTTTTCAGTTGTAAAACAACTAATTAAAGTTTTAGATACAGCATAACAACTAAAAGCAAAAGAAAGCAATTGACACTATATTTGTGCTTTTATGCCGTTTCATTAACTCATTATGTGTTTTATAGGAAGGCGTGACAGCTTGTTGATTATGGCGTGGAGATGATGTCTCCTTGTAATAGATTGCGGAAGCAATATAATTTAGATTCTCTGAACAAAAGTGAAAGTAAAATCTTATGTCAAAGTATAAATAATTGAAAGCTTTGGCGGGAGGCTGCAGCGTATCGTGGGAATCAATGCATCTAATAAAATTATTAGAATAATTACGCTGTGGCATATACAGAACAAACAAATATAGCGTGTTAAATATAAAACATTCCTCAACAAGGTCTATAAATGACCGTATCACAAATATATATTTAAAAAATACATAGTATAAATGCAGCTAAAGACCATTTATCTGTGTTGTTCCGAGGGCGTGGTACCTTGATGCTAAAGTTGCTTCCATCGCCACTGTTTTGCACTTACGTTTATGTATTTTTTTCTATTATTGTGTTCTAATGTTATCATTATACATGTATAAATGCAATTTGTTTGATGATATAATGTTGTTTTTAAATGAACAATGCATTATGAAAATAAAACAAAAATAAAACCCTGTTTAATTGTTTGTCTGTTTTGTAAGTGGCTTTGAAATTCTAAAATTAAAATCTTAGTCCAGCTTTATTTGAAATTTCAGTTTTGTGTGGTAAAAAAAAACTATATAGAGATTAAAATGAATTGGGTGACTAACAAGGATATTTTTTTCACACCTGATATCAATTTTATAGATAGACATAATACCAAATTTATTACGCTTCCTCCCTCGATCAAGGGAGATATAATTTAGAATTCGCTATGTGGTCGAATTCATTTATAGGATAACGATCTTGTGCTGTAACAGTGTACAAATCGGTGGAATATAGTATTCGCTGCAGTCTTGGCAGTTAAGCTGTGCAGGGTGACTCAGGATAAAAATGAGACTCTGCGGTGCACACTGCACATTTACGAGTACACTAGCACAAGCTCACTCACTGTTCTATCCACATCACAGGGTTTATATCCATTAGCCTATAACAGACATCTTTATAAGATACTGAGATTCACAAGTACGTAGCACATCATTTTTAAAATGCAACATTTTCCGCAGTGTGGCTAAAATACAGCAAATTTCTTGTTTA
>NC_133378.1:33140177-33195560 GCF_049309525.1 Garra rufa | reverse complement strand
AGATATTTGGGGAATTATATTTAATTCCTACATGGTGTTACAAAAGCAGCGCTGAAGAATAAAAGACATTTATTTAGCAAATTAACTTGTTTTAGATTAGAAGTCATTTTCATGTAGGTCTAACTGCAATCATACAATTCCATACAAAAGCGTAAATAAAAATCAGTGTAAACTGAGAGCGAAATGTTTTCCAGCATGAACGCAAAGTAGATACATAAAACGTGATTAATTTGAAAAAATGAATTCGTTTCAATTTACCACGTGTGCTGAAAATAACCTTTAGGTTTGTTAACTGAAAATACTAATCAGAACAGTTAAGCAAAAGAGCTGAAATCAAAGAACAACGTAATATATCTTGCCACAGCGAAAGTACACAGCCGTCAAATTATCCTTATTCAAACTCACTGAAAACTAACCAGCAATCATAATCTGTGTTAAATTCTTGTCCAGTGTCTGCTAGTGCACATCTATTCAAATGTTTACATATAAAGGTCTGCACCAAACAACGGATAGGCCATTGCTAATGCTACTACAGATAGGCCTAATGCGCCACACGTATGGAAATAGTACTATACACTTCCGTACGCAACCAAACATTTCAATTTATTTTTATATATACTAAGCAGAAGAAGGTGTTTTGATGTCCACCAATCCTTAGGCTATTTGAGGATATTGCCGCTATATCCGCATGCTAGGCGGCAGTGTCCTGTGGGGCTATTACGCGTGCTGTAAACTCTTTGTTGGTGACGCATTCCAGAGGAGAACCCCATTCACTCAACTGAATGAAAATGACTTTGGATTCCAGACTGTCTCCTCCCGTCGCAAAACAGCTGAAGGGAGGGGAGAGGGTTAAGACAACAAGCATATATGGTGAAATCCAAAGACTACTCTCCCATGAAAAAAGGACAAGTCGCTGATGAGGCCCTTTACAACAAATAACTTCACCAAAAATAGTACTTTAACTAAATTAGCTTATTATTTCCACATATTATACATCTGACATGGTTTTAGAAGGCAATGTCTCCTTACTACTCCACAATGTATAAAACGCCATAGCACAAAAAAATGTATTCCCCGCTTATTAATGTGGGTTAACCACAAAAGCACACATTTCGACTGATTTAAAATGAATAAATAAATTCAGAAATATTTAACGTCTTCCGCAATGCACCTAACTAATCAACAAACAATGTAATTATAACCTAAAAATATTGTTTCCTACCTCTGCTAATTAATAAATGTACTACTGATTAATAAATGACGTACTACTAATAAATAAATGTAAATGTAGAAATTACTGTAAAATTTAGAAGAGTATAGATTACAGAGAAAAAAAATCAGTGTATATATATTTTATTCAAGTCGACCTGTTGATATACAGAATAATAATATATAGAATAAACAAACATTAGCTTACACTAACGAAAATTTAAAACGTCTGATAAGGTAGAACAATCTCTGTAAAGCAGCCACACAGGTTCACTGTTTATAGTGTACAGAAGCTACAGGTCAAACATTGTCTGCCATGGATACTAGCCACAGCAAGTTTTTTTTTTTTTTTTTTTTTTTTTTTTTGTGGCACAGTTTTTTAATATCCTTTTGCATGTGCTGTTACTACTAACCACTTCTACGGGTCATGTTACTGTTATGTAAATATAATTATTGCATAAACGACCTTTTGCAAATGTACTTTTGCTATTTGATCCAGGGCATTTACAGGATAAAAAAAGTATGTGGTTGGCCCACATTTGAGTGAAAAGTAAAGTAGAACTTCAAAGAAAATATGAAGAGTTTTGTATTTTTTAGATCAGGTTTCTAAAAGTACAACACAACATCAAAGCCAGACAACATCACATTTCTAAAGGTGGTAAGTCTCGTACACACGCAAACGCATATGGAATTGACTATGTGTGGGAAAATAAATTAATATCTGATTAATTTACAAATAATACTATATATATATATATATATATATATATATATATATATATATATATATATATATACACACACACACACATTTTTTTGTGTGTCGTAATATAGCCGTCCGTCAGTCCATCATTTTTCTGTCTTTCTAGAAACTGCAATTTCTTGCTACAACTTTAGTCACTATCATTTTTAATGTTAGAAAAAGTGGCTAAAACACCTTTGGTCATAGCTTGGAATAAAAGAATGAAAGCCGTAATAAGGAACCGGCTAAGTTTGCCCCATGATGTTAACAGTCCTTTCTCCCTCTGAGAGTCTAAATTCTCTTTTACAGCCCGACACATAAAGGCGAGCAAAGGAGAAAAAGAGCCCGCTGTGGCTATAATCGTTCAGTTCATTTACAATGCCATTTGCGGAAACTTCATTGCACAGGGTGTAATTTAACGGCAATTGTCGCCCTTGATGAAGACGAACTGACGTAATCAAGGCAGTTTCTTGTTGTCGAGCCAGGAAGCTAATCCCAACAACATGAAACTACCTAAACCACGCACCAGCCGCGCGTAACGGCGTTATCCACAGGAGGAGACAAACAACAAACTCTGCACAGATAAGTAAGGATTTTATTCAATTCCTCCGAGCCTCGAGCGTCAATTTAATCAAACTTCGTGCGTGATAGTTCTAGTACGCCTGAAAGGCCATAGCTTTGGGTAGTGACACCAAAATGAACACCAATTGACAACTCTATCAACCAGTAATGCTATTTCTAACACAAAAATGTGTACAATTCAGAGCGACACTATGACAAATTAGTAGCATGCAAATGAGCATAGACCTTAAGCAAGAATGAGACTGTCAAAGGAGTTTCCTGTGGATTTTTGCAGACCAGGAAAAGTATCGAATAAAAAAATGATTGTAGTAAAAAAAGAGAGAGAGAGGAACTGCAAATAGCTGGTATTTATTTATAGCACATAACGTTATAGCATAGACCTCCACAACTTTAACTTGTGCTTGGAAGATGGGGCTCAGTTACCACAACAGCACTCTCAACAACTGTCAGAAGCACTGAAAGCAAAGTCCACATCTCAAGAAATCGTTCAAATCAAAGCTGTTATCCATGTCATCGCTTGAGGGTATCCAAAATAGCCTCCCTCGAGCTCAATCGATAAAAAAGTTAAGGAAAACGTTATCCTACCTTGAACATCCTGCACACGGTCTGATTAACGTAACTCGTAGGATCCACTCATTCATTCACCGCGGCTGTAGGTCTTTCATTCTTCCGTGTCCAGTCCATCGTATCATAGCATTCCATTACTCCATAATGAAAGGTTCCTGGTTCCAAAACAGCCAGGCAGACCGCAGAGCGCGTCGGTGAGGCCAGCACATTGCAGTTCCGAGTATGTGAATTAGCCCTCCTCCACTCACCTTTTAATGCATCTTTACTGCAGCAGCACATTATATTTGCAGATCATAAAATCCACCCCCAGCGCTTTCCAGGACCGTCATGACATTACAATTTTATGACCTTGACTTACTGTGGTCACCTGGATAATATTTAAATCAACGTTATGGGTCTCCCACTCATACTGAAAGTGCTAGGCACTTTCTCCTTCTGCCTCTCTTCCCTGTCTTCATCCAAAATTTCTTTGTCAACAGAATACAGGAGAAAATATGCAAGGGGAAGGACATACCAGGACATTATATTTTCCCACCCCCCGTTTTATTTATCAGCCTCTCGAGTTAAACATCAAATTGACAAATACACGTCAAAGAACAAAGCATGCAAAATACAGAGCGCGCATTGTAGGGACAAGCGCACTGACAGCAAACAAACTAATCTAAGACATCGAATAGACATCTCGTTCATATTCTGAGTAAGTTTTTTTAAAATTACAAATCTGCCAAGAATATTTGCACCAAGCATCCTTTTCTTACGCTATTGGCATATTTACAATTATTATTCTGATCTGTTCAACAAAATGATAAATTAGGCTCGGATGTAAACTAAATATTGTTTGCAGGATGTTTCAGACCCTTTGCATTAAAAGTCACGGGCCAGTGCTTTGCTATTTTGTATTTTGTATGTATGTATGTATGTATGTGTGTGTGTGCGTGAGTCTGTGAATGCAAAAGGAGAAATTAGAAAAAATAGATATTAAAAAACAGAGAGGGGCTGAACGTGGGAAACGCGAGAAATTTCTTATTTCTTCCTTTGTCTTAAGCGCTCAGTTGAAGCTATAGCCTGTTAGCTCTCGGACGCGACTTTCTCTGTTGAGCTTCTTTAGCTTCATCCTTCGGTTTTGGAACCAGATCTTGACCTGTCTGTCTGTGAGGTTGATACTCTTGCTGATCTCCAGACGGCGCTCTCGAGTCAAGTACATGTTGAACAAGAACTCCTTCTCCAGCTCAAGTGTCTGATGCTTTGTGTAAGGACATCTCTTCTTTCGTCCACTTTTCGCTTTTAGCCAGTTCCCCGTTGTTTTTTCCAATTTAGCCTCATCTGCAGAAATAAACGAGAGAGAGAGAAACTGTTATTCTGTGAAGAAAACTGTTATACCGAATAATGATTGCAAGATAATAGAACTGACTGTGGCGCTACAAATGCTCGCTTAACTGCATTATTTAGTTTCTTCCCCACAAAATATTCATATTAACATTTGTTTTACGGAATAAACATTTGCTGAATTTATTGTACTTAAAGGTCTACAGTCTAACGGTTTAATTTAAAATGGCCTTGTTTTAAAAAATATCAAAGCTCTGCAGTGACGCTGATTCCCCCAATTTCCTCATTTAATATACCTGATATTTTCTTTTACGTTTTTTATTTATCTGCACATGTATTATTGTACAATTTTAACATTTTCGTCTAACTAAACAATTTTAACTGCGTGATTTTAGTCTCTATGGGTTATCGGCCTGCAATTGCTTTTATTCGAAACGTCATTTACCAAAACAAGAAAAAAAAAAAGATTTTCTATTTATTTTACTATTAATATACTACGCAAATAACAGAAACGCCATATAAAACATCTCCTTTCATTTTTGGCTGATTTAATATGTTAAATTAAGAAAACACTAGGCAAGACTTCAAACAAAAGACGCAACTGTTTCAGATGAAACAAGTTTAGTGTGTTATTACTGCAGATTTCAGAACATTTCATACCTACCTAATATGTTAATAACGGCATGTAAATTTAACAAATAAGAATGATACATAAAAGACAGAATTTAACTACTTGTGTAAGCAGAGCTTAGTAAGCTAAAAGATATGTATCAGTTATATAAGTTACACATTTATTAAACCACAGGTATTTATTTAAATATTTTGGAACCACAAACTGATTTCAATTTACTTTATAAGATTTTAATAAAAATATCTACTGACATTTTATTACGACAGATTATATAACCAATATTACAATAAGCGCAAAAATTGACAAATAATTAAATGTTTTAAATATTTTAAATAAACTTCGTTTATTTAAACGCTATTGTTTTGATTTGTTGATTTTCATTCAATGTCTGCTAGATTTTTTACATATATTCATCAATACCATCCAGTAATTATTTAAACTAATGGAATTTCTAATTCTTAATTTAAACCTGTATGAAAAAAAAACTTTGAATCACATACATATCGTGGCATTTGTGCGTAGGATGAGGTGAAAACGTCATTTACATTTCCCTACACTATTGCGGGTATAACTGAATGTGTATGTAAACAACCAACTGGAGTGCAATAAAAAAAATCTAATTTAATATAATTTAACGGATTAGCGTGTACTATTTTGTTTTGTTATGCTTGCATGGATGCGTGTTAATCCTAGAGTGATCCTGTTTATATCATTGCCAAGACCCATTTTTATTTTTGTAACCGTGTTAAACGCCGTTTCAATTTTAAGTACTAGTGATATTGTTTAATTGACTGCTGTTCTGTAAAACAAACAAACAAAAAACAGACGAATAGTCCATGTGGGCCTGTAAGTAAGACATAGTTATGATGCACACAGGGCCTGAACAGTCGTCGGTGCAAAAACTAAAAGGTATTGTATTTTGACATGCAACTTGGTTGTCATTTTACATGTTGTAAGGGAGCGCGCTGTAGTTGTTGTTGTTGTGTGTGTGTGCTGGAGAGAGAGAGAAAGAGAGAGAGAGAGAGAAGGAATTAGTTATCACCTTTCAATTCGCTTTCGGAATCATCAGTACAACTGTCTGTTTTTGAGACACTCTCATCTTTTCTAGTCTGTCTGTGATCCATGTCGTCTTCCTGCGTATTCCCTCCCTTGTCTTCTGGGTCCTGCCTTGCTTTGCTGCTTTTGACATAGGACTCTGCTGCTAGTGCTTCAGCAGGCGTGGATATTCTGGGTATTGGGTTAAAGTCCGAACCGAACTCATCTCCATGGTGGCCCCTTTCACTGGCGTACACCTGGCTCCGTCGGAAATAATCGGGGGTGGAGACGGCGCTTTGATTCGGGTGGCTGTTATTGTCTCCCAGACGGATGTAGGTGGATTTCTCGGCGGACTCCTTAGCGCTGTCGATATCAGGCTGATAAAGACAAGGAATCGCTTCCTCTTTCACATTGCTGGCTGGAAACGAGCATGGGTGCAAAGGCTGGGCAACAGGTTGTGAGCCTCTGTAAGTTTTAGAGCCTGCGATCCAAGTGTCCCGCTGCGACAGGTAATGTGAGTGCTGGTAACTGCTGAGATGCACCCCACTCGGTTGCAGATCATCCCGTTTGGAGAGAGGGGCACCAACAATACCAAAACTACCCATCATGGAGCAACCATATTCTGCAGACGTTTGCATATACATTCCAGAGTTAGTGGAATAGCTCTCACCTCTGTAAGGAGATGTTCCTCCCACCAGCGAGTCCATCAGGAATGCGTTGGCTGCCACGTTGTTCGGGCATGACATTTTGCTACTTGCCGTGCTTTTCTTTTGATTCAAAACAATCTCCTTTATGCCGAAGTGGATAAGGACAGTAGGACGCTGACATCTTTTGGGGGGGCGAAAAATATCAGCAACATAATTATGGATTCAAGGCGCTTTGTCATGTGATTTTCAGACCAATAGGGTTTTGAAAGTGGCCTTGATGCGCCAGACCGTCTTGACGTCACTGGGGTCAAGTTGTTGAATTTATGTGCTACAGCATGGAGCAATGGCGCCATCTAGCCGATTTTTACGGACAAGGAAACCAACAACAGAACAAAGAACAATCGGTGTCTTCAGATATACAGTTACGTGGCTTATGCAAAAGAAAGAGAGAGGCAAGTAAATTAAATACTTCATGGAAATTAAAGACAAATATCAAGAATGAGAATGCTTAATACAATACACTTTTGTAAGAATACATGCAGGCTCTGCTTTCAAAGTGGACATGCAATTTTAGAGAATAGGGACGATGTTGACATTCTGTTTATTTTTTTAGTCTGTCACAACACCATTTGATCCATTTTAGTTCATATCGATCTATTGGAAATTCCATCAGATGGATTGATTGCAAATGTTAATATTAAGTATAAGATTATATATTGCTGATTTTTTTTCTTTGTAAAATTAGATTATTATGTATTGTGTTTTTTTTTATCCCTTTCTGCGTAATAAATTAACGTCCTGGATTTTTGAAATATTTAAAAGAATTCAAATAAAACACAAGACGAGGAAGGTTTACTTAGAATCTGAAACAATAGCTAAAACAATAGTTTCATTTTTATTCTTAGTTCTACAGAAATTAAGAAGAACATACATTATTTGTGATCGCAGTGTTTTTGATTATTAGCTGTTCATAAATGCATTTGTAAACGTAGACGCTAAATAAAAATCAAAATGAAAAAATTCAAAATAAATTCAGAGTGAATTACATGCAAGTGTGTATTCCAGACATTTTCTTTTCCTTGTTGTTAGAGTTTTATTAAGGTTTTAAGGTAGTATGTTGAATTTTTATTTTACAATTTTGATTATATACTAATTGATATATATATATAAAAACCCGGTTCCATTTAGAACAATTTCAGTTGGAAAGTTTTCGTCAAAAGGGTGGAAGTTATTTAGTTCCTATGATATTTCCTTGTAATGGGCTATATGTAGCCTACGCTGTACATAAATATGTTTTTCGATTTTAGTACAGATTTCAAAGAAGTAAAAATGTAAAGTGACACTTCGTCTTCAACAGTTTCATTATTGTGCCGTTTTACCAAGCTGCATCGAATTAGCTAGAGGAATGACAATACAACATGTACTGAGGAAAATAACGTATATTTTACGTATTTTCATGCACTATGTATGGGTAATTTTTGTTATTGCTCAACATAATCTATGTAATTTGTATTTGAATTTTTGTATTACCCCTTGGACTTGAATGATCTTTTCTGTGTGTACTGGCCAATGCATTTCTCAGCGAGGTCAGCGCCTGTGACCCAGCTTAAAACTTGGGAGAGTGTTGTGATTGGTCTGTTCTCTTGTCTATCACTCAGCCTTTTAAGACAAGCAAATACACTTTCCTGACAGAATATAAACATATAGACTTTGAGGTTTATATCTCATCCACACTTCTCTTATTCAGCAGGCTACGTTGCATGATCTGATATGTACACCAGTATTTTTTAACGTTTTATTGTACGTTTTATTATTAAATGCACAAGATAACAATTTCTAAGTTAAGTGCACATTATTCAAAGGGATTCATATTGAAAATCTGTATTTATCAAAGTGTGTGTACATATGTGTGTGTTTGTGTGTTTGTGTGTGTGTGTGTGTGTGTGTGTGTGTGTGTGTGTGTGTGTGTGTGTGTGTGTGTGCGCGTGCATTTACACATTTTTCTATATATTGTTTAGACAGAAAATATATTTCATTTGAGATTATTTTAAAAATCTGTAGCGGGTAACGAAATACTGTTGAATTGCATAGAAGTATATCGGGTCAATGTTGAATAAGAACCAGAAATTGTGTTTAAAAAAAAAAAAAAGACTTAAGCGTTTAAATGAATTACAGGTAATGCTCTCCACCCTCAATGGCGCAGTGACTTCCTGATTCCAGATGTGAGTACAATGAAAACGTATTTCAGTTTAATTTATATTTAAATTGCAGTAAACATTGTTCACTGTAATATCTGTATAAAATTCTGCTGGGAATTATATGACTAGAAATATCGAGAAAGAGCCAAATGAACATTAAAACTGTATTACATTATGTATTATGGATGAACGTATTCTTTATATGTAATGTTGTTGGAGCGAAACTACGTTTTTGTACAAATTCTTGCATGTATTGTTAAAGTGTATTTACTGTTGAATTAAAGACTAGTATGTCATTGTCTCTTAATGTAAATAAAAAGCGTGTTATGAACTGTTCTTTGGTTTCTTATTTCAAAACTATTTATTTGATAGGATGAAAACAACAATAACAACAATCAAAATTGCAACAAACAAAACTAAAAAAGGGGATGCAATCTTGCTCTGTTTGAATGACTTATTACTCTGTTTGTCCGTGTGCATGCCGAAAAGAAAAGGAAAGGCTCTAAGCATTTTTAACAGTAGGTTATATTTCTCAAACATTCCCTTCTCTTCGAGTGAAGTTTGTGATGGTATTAAAAGTGGACGTGCAGCTGTTACTGTTAAACAGAGAAAGCTAATTCCATTTTAACTGGGGGATCAAAGATCTATTACACAGAATATTGAATTGTACCACATTCTTGTTAATTGCACGAAACAAGAAAGCCTGTAAAACATAAAATAAATTTAAAAAAAAATAAAAAATACCAGCTTTTACACAACTGTATATTCATATTATTATCTTTTACATGAATTAGACTTTTTTTACATTTGGTTCTTCTCGGTGGATGTTTTCCCTTGCAAATATAACTATTTTTAAATTGGTATTGATTTCTGCTAATTTTTAAGGGTCGTTACATGCACTGTGATGTAAACTGCGCTAAAATGGCACTGAAAAGAATAAAGAAAAGTCGTCAAAACGACTTTGAAATGTGACACACAAGACTTCCAGTTTAGCCGCGTAGGCCTCTACATGCGTCTGTTGGCTTTAAAACGAGTGAAAACAGGACAGGGGATTCGAAGGATATTCCGTGCCTTTTTGGGAACTCAAACCACCATAAAACATATTTCCAATTTAAGGCGACCCACTTTTTAACCGTTTCCCCTCACCAAACAGGCGTCCACCCGCAGAGGTCTATGGAAATTTATGGTTGATGCATGTAACGTTTTAAAGACATTTATAAATCAGAGAGTGGTAATCGCAAAGCACATCAGCATTATATTAAATTTTAATATCACGAAAGACCATACAAGTGACTAGTGGGCACCAGTGGCGATTGTATTTACAGCTTTTCATCACAGGAGTGCGGAAGTAAGTATAGGCGTACAAAGAGTGTTAATAGGCTCTGTCCAAAGTCCGCAACTGTACAGCATGAAGTAAAAACAGCAATGAACAACACCGAATCCTTCAGACCACACTAGAACTGTATGTGTGTTGTCACTTCCAATATTCCAACATTTTAAAAATCTGATGGGGAAAAAAACATGTGCCCGATTTGTATTTTTTTTTACTTTAGTGGAACAGTGAGAATTATTTGCCAAATGGGACAATTATAGGCCTATAATAGAAAATATTACACTCTTGGCATTCTCTTGATTTTTTGAATGCAAATTTGTCAGATTAACCTGGTAAATCTTGTTTTTAACAGATACTGCGAAAAATGTTCTATCGAATTTTGGTGACTTATACGTAAAAATCCAAGTTGTATTTACATCCAAGTCCACAGTCTTTTATGCTCATGCCTCTGAAGCCTCCGCCATTTTCCTTGTTGTTAGCTAAGAGCTCATTCGAAAGTGTTCCATTGCGCCTCTGCTTTCCATTTTGCAGAAAATACTATAGCCCATTCCACTCGGAACAAATAACGATAGCCACATAATGATAAACGCCTTACAACAAACGAACAAACTATTTGTTTAGGAAAGCCGCATTTATGATTCAGATCAACCCCACGGCAAGAAATGCAGATTTTATGGTCATTGTTCATAAGCCTACGCGCTGATTGCTTTGGTTTGGTGGCGACAGTATCTCCGGCGTTTGATAGGTGGACGTTCCAAGTTCCTGCTCCTCAGTGTGACGACGCAAGAGAGAGGAATTCAGCAAATTAACTACGTCACTGAGCCAGGGCCAAGGTTGGTGGGTGTGACAAGAAGACAAGCCTTCCAGCCTTGATCCCTATGCCCCCCTTCGCCTCCCCACCCGCCATTTCTCTCCCACAGTTCCACAAGCAAAGATCAGTGGCAATGAATCCGCTGCACTAACACATCACCCACACACACAAGTAACAAGTCTCTACAATCGGAATTTACAAAGGAACGCACGTGTTGTGTTTTAATACAGTTAGCTGTGTTTAAATCTCAGCAATAAATCAGTACACTAATTCAGCGCGCAAGGACCTCCCTTTCGTTTTCTATTCACCTTCGAGCATCAATGCATATATACTCCGATCTCCGTTTTAAATATGTCAGAAATCTATTTCCTGTTACCCGGGAAAAGTCACAACCAAGCAAGCTTAAATGGTCAAGAACATGCCAAAATGTCATAAAATATTTCATGCATGAAAATATTACATTTTACAGAGACAATAAAGTGTATTTAATGGGAGTGCTAAAACGGGAAAAGTTACCTGCTGTAGTTTCATGCGAGAGGTCAAAGTGTTGCTTCTTAGGCATTCCTTGGTCCTTTCCCACTTGCGCTGATTGGTTCTGTTCTGTTCACCACGTTTCCTGACAAAAAGGGCTCCTTGATTCCGCTTTATTGCAATAGGTTAAAGGTGAAGGCCTTGACATTATTGAAGTTCAAAGACAACTTTTAATTATATCTTTTACTTCATACGCATAAGTGCCAACAGCACACTTGCACGCCTTACGAGCCCACATGTTGTGACAAAATTCGTGTAGCGTGATCACATATAAAACTGCACATGGGGACAACATGCAATACCCCCACCCCTGTGAGCATACACCGCAAAATAAATATCTCACTTCTGTTCTGTTTGTCTCTCAGAATGCAAGATGCGCACAACTCAGCTTCTGCTGAAGAGATGAATCTACGTGAACGGACTACACTCGGCAATATCATTTGATAGGTTTCCTGCACCTATAGGCAATAAGTGTTCAATTTTTAAACGTCTCAGTTTTTGTCCAAGCAGCCGGACTTTCTTGTTTACTATTTACTGCGGAAGTGAACACCATTCCCTTCGAACAGACGGTGCAATTAAGTCGGAAAAAAGGCAATTTAGGGCCCTGGCTTTATTGCAGTGTCTAGACTACAAGAGTGGCGATTGCATTTAGAAGGTACTAAAAGACCTTACCGAAATACTCTCTAAATATTTGACGTGTTTGATGCATCCCTTTCTTGTTCATTATTATAATTTGTTTTTATAAAACTGTTCATCAAAACTACTGACAAAAAGTTTTATTTGACAATATTAAACATATTGATTAGTCGGTTTTCAATGCAAAATAACAATAGCTGAATATTGATACTTGAACTAACGTGTGAGAGGGAGACGACGAATGGAGAGAGATGGAGCAAGAGAGAGAGATACAGAGTTTTCATTACTTGGTAGTGGTCAGTTTATTATATCTGCTTTTAGATCTCTGTTTTCACTGCATATTCACATCCACAATTTTTACTTCACCATAGACTACCTTTTATTTTTATTTTTTAAAAATCAAGTCACAATTGACATATACCAGTTTACCTTTATTTGTGTTTATTTTTGGTTAATATGTAGTACACAGGCCAAATCGGATCGCTGAGCTATCCCTCCGAAATAAATGAGAACTTTGGGCGTACAGCAAATAATTTAAAGAATTGAACGACAAAGCTCACAAGGCTGCAAAGGCAATGTAAAGAAAAATAGCAGCAGGGATAGGGTGAGGATACTCAAAATAACATTATATTTACATTCACGAATGCACAATGCATAATCTCTGTACAAGGAATACAATATTACAGATTGTACAAGTCACAGTTCTAAATGGTGAAAACATAAAAAAGTATGACATCTCCAGATTCGAACCAGAGTCGAGTGTATGTGTTTTAATGTACATATATACAACCATAAAAGGTTAGAGGGTACACTTTCATAATATATTATAGTAGGCTATTTTGTGACCATTTTCAAAGTGAAGACATTTGAACATTTCACTTAAAAGACGTGTCACATACAATTAAAAAAAACTAAACGTTGTAGGATTTACGTTTTAGTTTGTGAATCACAAACTAGAAATGCCGGTTTAATTTGACATTAAGTAAATTTGCCTTCTCTGTCCCCACCCTCAGCCATTACAGTTCTGTTACTCTTCAAACATGTCTAACAGTTTTTAGTACTTTTGCTGGCTGTAACAAAGATTTTCTAATGATTTAATTAGCTTGATGGGCATATTTCGACATATGTAATTTTAGTTTGCAGAGATATTAAATAAAAGGCAACGCCATTTCAACAATTACAACAACGGATTCCCAGAGAAATACTGCAGGCGATCTCTGCTTAATTTCTTTTCTTTCATTCTGCGGTTTTGAAACCATATTTTGACTTGTCTGTCAGTAAGGTTTAACATTCTGGACAGCTGCAGCCTTTTCTCCTTGTTGATGTAAACGTTAAAGAAAAATTCTCGTTCCAGTTCACGAATCTGAAACTTGGAGTATGGACATCTCTTCTTTCTTGTGCGCGGGGTACCTTGGGATAATCAAAAAAGACAACTTAAATGATCACGTTATAAAACAGTTTTTTTCTGCAATAACACAATGATATGTTCATAAATGCACAACACTTATTTTTTTTACTGGAAGAAGAATTTGTAATTTCCAGAGTCACCAAATGCCTCATAGATCACATCTAAGGTTACAGATGGGAGGAAGCAGACCCAACTATGTATTATGTACTTCGATGCAAAACTATAGCCGTGGGTAAATAGTAGAAACACTATAAATATAGGCTTATTAAACAAACACACAGGTTAAACTACGTAAAACGGTAAACAAATAAAGTGTCATCAATAGATGACAGGCTAGGTTTTTTTTACTTGGAAAAGGTGAAGGTGATTTTATTTACTACCTTCTCCTATTTTTGTATCATATTAATTAATAAATGTGTTTCGCAAACTAGAACCCTTGACCATATACACGTTAAAATATGTTCTTATTTTTACAAACAAATACTGTGGGCCTGGGGTAGTGTCTCCTGTAAATAGCCGTGAATGGTAGCCTCTCTTCTGCAAGCTATACTTACAGTTTAAAAAGCGCCGAAATGACAAAAGACCAAAAATCTAAAATATCCAATGATGTCTTCTGAAAGGTAATTACGACAGTTGGCCTTAACTTATACTTTTGGGCAAACTTTACATTGTAAAGCATTTTCAAAAGGAAATGCTCTAATAAAAAATCTTTCATTTCATAGATAGATAGATAGATAGATAGATAGATCGATCTATCCGACAGTCATTAGCACTGGGCAAGCACTAACATTGTATGGCCATTGACTGTGCACATCAAGCCCACGGTAACTCAAGTCACAGCACGTTTAAAAGCTAATAAGGACTTAGCTAGTTTACATTCGAGCTGCTAAAACAAAATTCACAGTATGCCAAAAGTAATGTTCTGCCCAATTGGTTTTTACCCCCGACAGCTAAACGAGAAAATCCCTCGCAATGCGCAACGCAAGTTCATGATCAAAGTTAGCATTTGTCACAATAGCGCGCTCTTAAAATTTCACAGACTCTGGGATAGTAGCGTCTGTGTATAACATCCTCTTTTTTCAAAGCGCTTTCCCATCGTAAAAATTCTTTTCGTTGGAGGAAAGAGCTTTGTAGGTTATAATAAAATCCTTTGAATGCTTATAAAACTCCACATAAAATCTGACCGACAAAACACCGGGCTAGTCCCTTAACCTTTCCCCATTTACAGCTTCGGTACCTACTCGAATGGCTGCTCTTGCTTGCGTTCCCGTCCTTTGTAGCTGCTGAAGTGCACGAGCCCGAGTTTGTATGTTCCTCCTCATCCTCTGGGTCCTTTTCCGGCTCCTGCGCTGCGGAAACAGCTGTGGGTTGCTGGGACGAAGTCTCTAATTTGTTCATCTCGCTCTTTTGTAAACAATGTTCTGACTGATTGTCCGTGCTACAATAGGCGGTTTCGAAAAAGCGGTCAAAACCTTGAGGGAGCACGTTGTTTTTCCCCACGCCGGTGTAGAACCCGGTGGACGGGTGGCTAGAGTTCGGATGATGCTGGTGGTGGTGGTGGTGGTGGCTGTACACACTCTCGTTTTTCATGAGCATTTCTGTCATGGTGGATGGCGGAAGACAGTCTCTGTGCACAAGATCTTCTCCTGAATAGCACGATGCATAGTTGGTTCTGTGGTGCCACTTGCTGGACGGGTCCAAACCATAGGAAACATCTCGCACTGGTTGCACTTGAGACAGATTTGTGGAATAGGGGTATGTGATCTGTCGCGAGGGCCCCTGTGGAAGGAACGAAGAGACGGCGGAAAATTCGGGAACGTAGTAGGTGCAGCTGGGGAGGTAGATGTTGGAGGCACAGCCCGTCCTGTCCCCAAACTCGGATGTCCGGTCTTTACGCGTCTGGGAACAGAAGTTGCCCAGATTAACAGAGTTAAACATCTTTCTCCTGTAGTCCGTACTACAGATATGATGTTTTGGATTCGAGCTGCAGAAGGAGAAAATTTGGGAAGGCGAGATGACGCGCAATCCGTCTAAGTCGCCCCGCAACACGTGATCGAAAGTAGATATTGTCATATATCAATTTGGAACACATGGATGCGTAGGAGTGGTTCAACTGGGTAAGATCTGTGAGATTCAAACGATTAATTTTCAAATCATGCAAGACCATGTAAAACAGTAACACCTTTTGCTTGTTGTTTTAAGCGAGTTTTGTAAGAACGAAGAGACGTATTTTCTATTTATGTGTACGTGTGTTAGAGCCTCTATAGGTACTGAGTAACGCTGAATTTATGAGTATGAGACAACATTTTTTTTTTTTTTTTTTTTTTTGCATATCGTGGCATATATGTTTTAATCTTTCGCATGTAAGCAAACTATTAAAACTTTAAAAAACGACTGCTAAATATGACTGGTATGATTTATTATTGTGTTGTTGTGTTGATTGCTGCACTGCTAATGTTCAAGGGTCGAGTTTAACCGCATTTTCAAGTTGCTTTTGTTCAAATGCATAGAATTTTTATGACATTCCATGTCATATTATGTATAAAATATACATGCGTTAAACCTATAGAGCGCATATATATTTATATGTGGTTTGATAAGCAAATATGCCTTATAGATGTCACGTGTCAGCTCCACCCAGTTCTTGAATATAATAATAGAACATTTGTGAGTTTGACTTTTTGGTTGAGATAAAAACATTAGGAACTTGTGCAGAAAATGACCTCTGAATCTACCCGGAAATTTCAGTCATTGTTTGTATAAACACTGATCTTTATGTTTACGTTTGTATGTGGTTTAATTTCAAACTGGGAAAAACTTATCTTTTTTTTACGAAACTAAAAATTAGTGCTATGAATGATGCCACATATGATTGAAGATGACTTTGTCGTGAATGTAAAACACTGTTTTTTCAATCGAATGTAACTAATAAATAAAATTATGTGTAATGCACTATTGTGTTCGACCTTCCTTACACTTAAGCACCACACGTTTTGGCATTTAACATGTGTAAAGTACGTCAAATGATCCCTTGGATATTTTAAATCTCTGAGACCATTTTATGAGAGGCATCTGTTTAAGGCAAAACATGCTATCCAGTTTCAATATGTACCCTCCAGCGTCTATTAAAATAAGCATGAAATGTTTTGTTTTTGTAGCAGAATGTTGAAAATATTGCTTTTAATTTAAAAATTATTTTTAATATTGGAAGATCCAAGTAACCATCTATACTAACATATGCTGCTAACATTGCAGTGCATGCTAATCTTCTCAAATTTATAACCAAATCTATTTCGTGAAATAAATAATAAATATAATAATTAATTATAATGAATAATATGGATATAATTATAACATTATTTCAGTATGTAGAACTCGCTTTAAAATATGTATTTATTTTTAATTAACTATCAGTACATGTAAAATATGTAAAGATGTCTGAAGATCCATGACCGGCCATGGAAACTTTTTACAAAGAATCACATAAAAACTAATAACATTTACCACTGTTTGTTACCAATTGGTTTTAATAGTTTCTCTTTAAAAAGGATTATTTTTATAGGTCTATTATTTATTCAAAACAGCTTTTCAGGGTGTTCCTATTAACATTTACAAACTATCACCGACAGTGGAAAAATAGTCATATCAGTTACACTGCACATCGTAACTAAAAAGTTAGTTGTTTCTTTAAACCGCATTCTGCTATATTGATCGCGTATTTGTGTAAAAGGTATGTGGCAATGACTTTATGAGTCTTTGAACTGAGCCCTCTCAAAATTGACAAAAGGTTGGTGTGCAATATGCCTTCAACCAAGTACAAAGAAAGCAGACAGCTGCCCAGACCCAGCACTTGAATTTGACCACTAAAATTCTCACTGCGGCCGCCATAAAAGGCCGAACGGCGGAAAAGGAAGAACTGCTTTGTTCTACAGAAAACAAACAAAAGGTAAATAATTAATAAGTCCCACGGAATGAAATATTTAACTAAAAGATATGCAATACAACGACCGACGAAAGATGTATTCTGGTTTCAGTCATTCAGGTCTAAAAGTTATTTTAAAGGAGCTCACACTAAACAAACATATCTGTGTCACCTATTCGAGCCAAAACTTTATCGTAAAACCGTTAATGATCAGGAACAACGATTTTTCTCATAAGAGTCGTGTAGTCCTTCTGTCCAGTATAAACGTGTTAATCCGAGAAAGATTTTAAGAGATAACTACTGACAACTAACATGTTCCCATTGTGTATCATACTGGTTTCACAACGAAGCCCACACTTGTGTTTCCGCAGTGCGTAACAACAACAACTACTACCTATCTGACATATTTTGTACCATATTTTGAAACAGTTGTTCTGCAAGAGACAGGTTTCACATGTATGGCAACTATTTCGATGCCATCATAAAGCTTCAACATTATACTACTAGCTGTAGGACCCTGAAATTCAACAAAGGCGCGCCCTTTTCTTTCTCTAAACAAGCACTATATCCCCACAAATGCTCTGCCCCTGCTGGAGATTTAGACAATTGTGGATATTGTGATGTAGCAGTTGAATTGAAGGGGCAAGTTCAGCTGGAAATAAAAGCTAGAAAGACGTTTAGAGTCTAGAGACAGGGGACAGAGGTGTTATAAATGTTTGCCATTCTCCCCCTAAAAACCATCACTATGAAAAACCGTGAGCTTTACGACATTGCCAATGGAATTTTTGCAGTTCTTTGCAGCTAAGGTCTTTAATTATAGAGTTAAAGTAAAATTATGGAGTCGCTCATTATTGTTACTCGGACTAAAACGACGCGGCCTATATGCTTCAGCATAGAGATCTGGAGAAATAACTCGAGCGGTAAATCTCGGCAAGTATTTGCCTGGTCGCCAGTTTCATCGAATTCTCATTCGTGCATCAACACAAAAATGCTTTTGCATCATACCGATGGAACATCGACAGAAAATGAAACATAACATACATCAACGAGACCAAACAACAGTTGTAGGCAACACTCAAGGGCCCTTCAGTTTACCTCTAGGGCTAAAACCTCAGCAGGGCTAAAAAGGGAAACTGTGTAATAGCATTACTGTCCCCTCATGGCCTAGATAAATTTAATTGGATGTAAGTCGGGCTGTTAAACTCGCTCGTATGAGCTGTGAACAGATTCAAGCAACAACAAAAATGGCCCTTCTTTTTACAGAGGTCTCTGCTAGTGAATAGCTGCAGAGCGTTAGCACAAGCAACCAGTATCCAATTGTGTCAATTAGACAACTCAGTCATAGAAATCCTTGAAGTCTGTTGCTCAAAATGTAAAGTTGCATTACGGACAGACAACAGAAGTTATCTTTATTATATTGAGTGATATGAAGTATTTTGTTCGCTGGAGTACATGTGGTTTAAAACAACTTTAGCTACAATAGAGTAGCTAACTGTATACATTTATATGAAATTCGAGGGAATGCAAAAAGATAAAACACTTATCGTTTTGAGATACGCTATAGGTATTTATGCCAAAAAAAGAACAACCTTTCACACACCGGCCGTGAAAAAAAAAAAAAAACTATTGTTTTGCCGCAGGAAAAGACTTTATGCGTATATTAATACAGCATTGTTCTTATACTCTAGACAAAAATACTTTTGTTGTATGCATTTATTTTCACGTGTTTCTACATACCGATACTTTAATACTAAATATTGACTAATAAAGTAGCCTAGTAACGGACTTTTGCGTGTTCGAATAACAATAGTTAGTAGTAGTAGTGATGTCTCCATTGTCTGGCAGACACCACGTAAATAATAACCAGTTTTTAATTTTAGAATAACCCCTCACTAAACGTTTATTGTAACCTTTAATAAATAGCACCGAAATTGCACAGAAAATGGGTGCATGATGCATGTAGTAGAATACCATCTCCAAATAAGCATTGATTCATGCCAGAACCTTATGACCACACTGATAATAATTTCCATCATTTGTTACATCCCATGTACGTTATTTTTTAAAATGCACTAAAATGCCAATAGTGAGCAAAACCTAAGTGCGTCCACAAAAAATATAAAACAAGTAACTCCAAAATCAACATTAGCTAAATCAAATAAACATGCATGGCTGTTTCCGTTGCTATACGGCTCATTTCAGTTCAGGCAGAGGCGCTTTAGCAAGCTGGAATTTTAGTACAATCCAGCGACAAAAAAAAAATTACCTAATGCAAAAAAGTCTTTAATATTTTTTGTCAAACACCTATTTATGTTTTTGTTATTTAATTTATCTAGCTTCTTTAGTTAGTTGTTTTTTGTCAGGAAAAAAAAGAGTGAAAAATATTTAGCGCAAGCATTCGTTCTTTTTAAAAATGCCATTGCAGTCACACTGCTTACATAATCTACCGAAAATGTCTGCTTAATATTTGTTGATCAAACTGTTTCGACGACCGTAAACTGAATGGCATTTATTGCGGAAACCAGATTTCCGCCCCATGGCTTGTTGATGACAAGATAAAAAGGTATACTCACAACAAAACCTCTAATATGACACCGCATGGCTCCTGCACGACTTTAGTTGTATGCAACATTGCTATTTTAAATAACATGCTCAGAGAGTAGAGTGTTTTTCTTATTTTATTTTTGTATACATTACCTTTTTACTGTTACAGGATACATTAGCACAAATTACAGTAGCCAAATACACACACACACACACACACACACACACACACACACACACACACACACACACACACACACACATATATATTTGCACCGCAAAATGGTTTACACGAATATCCGGATAATAATTGTGTAATCACTTTGAAGATGGATCCAAGTTTAGCATTAAGTCAAAAGTTTGACACAAAAAAAACATTGTTATTGCTTATGTTCGCCCCGTCCATCAAGCAATTAAACTCCCTTAAAATACTTTCCTTATCTATTAGGCTAGAAAAAGAAGAGGCAAGAAAATTGTTATTTTGCCAAAGACTATTAAGCGGATGATTTCTTATGAAGGGCGGCTATGTGATATAAATGTGTGAAATGAATTGTTGCATTTGTAAAATGAGTTGAAATGTTTATGCACCCTAAACGCAATTATTACAAAAACATATATCGTAAGATTTAGTAAAATATCTGGTGTACTTTAACTTCATATTAATGCTTGAATTTTGTCTACACCAACGGTATTGGATACTTGGTTCCTATATATGGGACACACTAACTTGACCTTCAATTTGTAAGTTGCTCCCGCCCACTAAGACAGCTAACGCAAGGGGTGGGATCGGAAAGAAGGCCCCAAACATTGTATAAACAGCCAAACCAATTGTTTGCAAAAAAGTTAGTTTTTCTAAACTGAATACTTAGTCATGAAACACAGTTATTAATTAACATTCAATAATTAATTTCTTTCATGCGACAACACCTTTTTTCGTCTTTTTTACTCAGGTAGGCTGTATTGCAGATCAACGTATTACAATTTGGCTTTGATTCGTATTAATGGTATTCAGAACGCATCTGCGCTGTTCTGCATAGGACAAACATGTGCCTGGCGTCAATTTCAATTTATATATATATTTTGCTATATATGTTTTGCTATACAATTGTACATCTACGCCGTAGCCGCATATAATATTTTCTAATTATTAAACTACAGTACAAGGAAAAAAGCTCTGATACTGGTTGAAGAAGCGATGTATTTAGCATACAAATACAAACATCATGGTTTACAGTTGTTTCGTAATAGCAGATTAAAAAACAGGCATGCAATAGGTATACATCCTGTAGATGTGGATATTTTGACGTCGTGCCGAAGCTTTATAGAAAAATGTCCCATGGCTTTGGCAAACTGTACTTAAAGACATATTATATGTTAAATGCTTAAAATAATTCAAAAGCGAGATATTAGTATCATTAAATGCATACCGGGTCCTACCAATAAACTGTAAAGGAGAATTTTTATTTGTATATTAATGATTTGAAAAAAATGGAAAAAAGTTGACGTTGCTGCAAGTAACAATTAAACGACGACAGACGCAGAGTAGATAAAAAAAAATAATAATCAAGAAAATAAAATACGTTTTTATTATTCCGTACTTGTTTAGAAGTTAATAAGTTAACAATTCCAGGCAAATACCACATAGACGAAAAAAGTAACCGAAGGAGGAACCGGTCTCCTTAATGACAGAATTGTATCGTTTAAACTTTAAACAGAAGATAATGCTCAAACAATCATGCAAGAAAGTTTATAAGAAATATGAATAGCCTATTAAATATTTTAAGCAAGATAAATTACAAATTACAATATAATTTACAATGAATATAAAAGATTAGTATTCTGCATTAGCAACACTTTTGCACAATGTAACTACAAGTGAGCTTATAACTGTTCGTTTCTAAGATGATCTTTTTAATCAGCTGAAATAAGCTTAAAGAACAGCATTTTTCCAGTGCGTTGCAGTGTTTGTAATTATTCGTCTATTTGTCTTTTGTTAGGTCAAGCAAATGTCAAATACAAAAGTAACCAAACCGTTGCATAAGCTAAATATTGAGGTTACTGGCAAGTTAATGCTTAAATACAAAAGACACCAAACCGTTACATAAGCCACATATTGAAGTTACTAGCAGGTTAAGGCAAGCATATACACGTTTATAAAACTACCCATTGTCAAGAAATCTTTCTGTCTCACTCTCTTAGTTACACGTAAACCCCCTTTCACAGACATACACACATTCTCACAAACATGTGTGCAGTGCAAGCTACGCCAGAAGTAAGCTCTCCAGTCTCTACACGTCTGTGATAGGAGCAGGGGAGATCTAGAGCACTTAGTGAACCACATGACTACACAAGTTTTGTGTGAAGGGCACTGAGGTGCTCAATGACCTCTGAGCCGGGGAGACGAGTCGTCATAAACAGATTTGGCCAGTCTCAAAGTCAAAAGCGCCGCAAGCGCATAAAATGCCATTGTTACGATTGGAGCGCATTTGCTTGTGAGGAAGCCAATAGACTTGACACTAGGCTTTGGCTTTGGAACCATCTCTACCCTATAAGACCCGCTTTATTTCCATTCGACTGAATCTTAAATGGTTCTCTGTTATTTAAATATAATATGTAACATATTTAAAATACTTTATGTTTAGTTTAACAATGTTTAACTCATGATCAACATTAGATTACAAGTTGGTCCTATAATCGAATACAAGAAGTTCTACTCTTAAAAGTTAAAAGTAATCGCCTAGCAGGAAAAAGGAAATCTACGCACACTAGATATTTTTAGCAAAAACAGCAAAGCAACGCATTAAAGCATTGCATGTCCTTGCCGTTAGTCCTCACGGGGCCCTGTTTCGGCGTCTGTTCCATTTATCCACTAGGTGGATGTCTTTACCATTTTCAACCACTGGATAAAGCATATCAATATTGTTGCACTGCATGTGGCCATGTTGGCAAACATTCAGAATGCATTTTTAGAGTTTTCTCTTGAGTGTTCCAACAAAATGTTTTATGTAGTGGCCTTACACTGAAATAATTAAGAGCCAACATGGTCAAAATAAGGATAGTGCCAAGCGCAATAACGTACATCTAATTCGTAATGAAATGTTTCTGAAAACGGTAGTTTGACCGCCTGAGTCGGCTTTTCTTCTGTTGAATGTAAGAATTTGTTTAGGTAATAAATGTAACAGATTAAAATACTAACACTCATATGGATCCCGCAACACAGACATCAAGAAAACATGTAAATAAAAATAAGTTTAAAGACTTTATTAATCAGAAACTGTAGGTTACACATATATGGATACATTCATGAACTCGCAACATTATTTACAAGACATTTTAAATCGCAAGGTACAAAGGAATGCGACACTGGTGCATTCACAAAATTACACAGAACAACACAGAAAAATTATACATCAGAGACAATTTCACAAAACAATCCAAAGAGGGGAAACATGACGATCATTGTTATATAGTTGCTGATGATGCCATTCATATAATTATATTTGTATTTTCTATAGAGTCACAAAAAATAAATTTAAAGAAAATGTCAGTCGCCGAACTATCAGACCATTAACAAGAAAATAACGTAGCACCGACTTATGCCAAATTCGTTTATAATAATAATAATAATAATAATAATAATAATAAAATACAAACGAATAAACTATATTTTATATGAAACCAACTTTTTGTCCGTAAATTTTAAATGTTTTTTTTTCTTCAGTTTTTTAATAAGGGGTTTTAAAATAAAACATGCGCCTTGTTGACAAAAAAAAAAAAGTCTGAAAAACATTTGCTTTTTACCTTCTAACTACAGTCATTATAATCATGCAGCAAATATGAACTATTTTACTGGCATATAATTCATGATCTGAGTAAATAACGTTTCAAATAACACAATGGGTCCCGCTAATTAGCAAAACAGGCTCGTGAATTTTTGGATTTAAATCTGGTCTCTTCAGTATGATTGCTACTTCCATTACACTTATAAATTACTTAATCCTTGTTTTAATTTATAATTGCGCGTCTCCGTAATATTACTTGACCATGCATTTCTCTCCCAGAAGCATTGTTGTTGTGAGTTAATTAAGTAGACCTAAGCGAATATGTCCAAATAACGCAGATCAAGGGACAAGCGATCGTTAATGGGCAATTTATGCTTTTAAAAATGCAAATATGACAGAGACACCTATAAAGTTTTTCACTATATCATGAATAAATATTTTATTAGCAGTTTGTGCGGCTTAGCTGCAGGGCTACCAATTTACACTTTGGCCAATATCTAGTTATAGAAGTAATTTCTTAACATTTGTCAGAAAGACATTTCTCAGGCTAGATCAAAGTCTATTCATAAAAGCTGTTCTGTAATTGCAGTTTGGTTCTCAAGGGCCCAAGATATGAGTTGGGTCACTAACTTTGTGCCCGTGACCGTGAACGTGCCATAGAACACGTGGCGATGACTGCGGAACGGAGATAAGACGTTGATGGCTTAACGCTGCCCACGCTTCTTATTGCCGAGTATGAGTTTGAAAGGCCCTTTCTTAGCGATAACTTACAAAATAAAAAACATATGGGAGATTACGAACAGATAAGGATTCTCATTATGACCAAGTATGACGTTTCAGTCTATTTTATTTTATTTTCTCTAGCTTAGAACACTGATCATGGCACGAGTGTTGTGTTATACTTTGAAAAATTGTTTTAACACTCCGACAATAAATATTTAGCGATCAGACTGATAAGAAAACATTTTACTTGTCCGAAATGCTATCTCACAGCTTAGATTTGTCTGAGTTTCTAACTAGCAGTTCATTACTTAATAAAGTGAGTGATGGCTTAGACAGCTTGTTACTTTCAAAACTTAAACTAAAACATTCCCACCGTATACAAGCCTAAAACTGCTGGACACAACCCTCTTAAATAAACACCAGACCCACATAGTATAAGCAAGACTTCTGGAGCCATCATTTGGTCGCGTACCCCTATTATGTCTAAATTCTTATTCGCGTTTTCTGAATGCGTCGTGGGGCAAGACTTTCAGAGTAAAATGGGCCAATGGCAGATTACCATTAACTAAATACTGTTGTCGGACTACCATTAAGCAGTGTATATTTTGTGCCTCCTTAAAAGAAGGACAAAGCCTGCTCCCTCAGCAACAGTCTCTTTTTCTTCATCCGCCGATTTTGGAACCAAATTTTAACCTGTTGGTCGCTGAGATTGAGCCTGTCAGACAGCTCCCTACGTCGCTGCCGGGTGATGAACTCGTTCAGCATGAACTCTCCCTCAAGCTCGGCCAGCTGCAGTTTGGAATAGGGCTTTCGCTTCTTGCGGGTCCGGGTGTGCATCGGGTACCACGGGGCACCTAGAGGGGGCAAAGCACGGTTTCATGAGAGAGCTTCAGAATATCTCCTAGGCCAGCACATCAAAATCTCTCCACATCTCGCTGCCACGTAAAATACAAAATTCTGGTGCATTTTGTGAGACTGTTAACATGACAATTAGACGTGATTCAATGACAAGCTGAAGTGTGATGCAAGCTGTCGATATGATGAATTTATCTGTTTGCATAGAAAGAATGTCTCAGGACGTTTTACTGTTCTAGTTAAACGTACATTAACGCGATAATCGTCGTGTTTGCAAGAACCCTACCTATTTAGCGGTTTCAAGGCATATTAAATGACTTCTTACAGCACGACAACGATATTAATTCAGTTTACGAGTCATTAAAAAACGTCCTCTTTTTCTGTCAGAGCAACTGCCATTTTACAAATATGCTCTGCTTGCTAAAATAACGCAAAAGCTTTGGCAAAACGTACATTTAACAACAAAAACTATGCTTTTTATGCAAACGGCGTCAAACATTGGCAACGGGATTGTTGAATTTTATGATGTTGTGTTTACTGGTTGTATAAATGACTGAGCGCTTAAACTGGTGAACGTGGAGCATTTTAGGGCAACCCCTAGTGGCCTTGAACAACCACGCAAGACCCATGCAGGAAAATCATAACAGTCGCCAGCGAATGCCTAAATAAATTGTCATGCAAAAAGAATTTGCTGGAGCAAGGTATGAGTAACTGTACTGTGTGCTTCTGTTGTCTTTCAGCTGTGATTAAATGCGAGGAACAAACCTCCTCCACTGGCGATATTGCTTGCGTGGTTTCCCTGCGATACCAGGGTTTGTGGGTCGCCTGCTGAAGCCTTTCCTCCTTCGTTTAGCACTGAAGAACTGGAGTCGGACTCCAACGACTGACAGGATGGCGGGTCTTGGGTCAGATGCTCGGTGCCATAATCATACTTTGAGAAGGTGCCACTGTTGCCCATCCCATTGTGCATCCCGTGATCAGACGATACTGATGTATCTCTTGCTCGCTCCTCTCGCTTGAGATTGTTGCTGTCTGAACACGGCTCTCTGGTGCTGCTGGAATTGCCATAATAACACTTGCTTTCCTCCAGTCGGGTTATTTCACAAGATCGATTAAAAGAGGGGTTAATGGATACGGGACTGCTAAAGTAAGACTGAGGATATCCATTGCACGACTCCGATGGATTCCACGGGAGAGAGCAAACATTGTCCCTTCTAGGGTACGAGAGAGACGGTAGCCCCGCCAGCTGTCCCCCTGAGGCTCTAAAATTCGGGAAGTAAAACCTGTCTCCAGTGTGGATGTTTACCAAAGGTCCCACAAACCCAGGATTAAGAAGATTATGCTCGCCCATTTCCGCGGGCCAGACCAACAGCTTCTAGTTTATTGCAATCTGACATTTAACGTAGTTAAACCTGGAGGTGCACCTGATTGGTCATCTCCGCGTCACGTGCCGGAGCTTACTCGAACACTAGAAGGTACCACCCACTTGGTCCATTTCAGACAAAACAAAACATTAACTTCTGTATTACGGGTTTTATATGCTTTTTAAAAATACTATAAAATATCTTATTAAAAATGTAAAATCTTGTTTTTCTTTTCCCCTAGCTCAAAGGTTCTAAACCGATCGTCTTTCACTTTCCTGTTTAGAAATATAGAGAAGTGTCCCTAGCCTCGTTTAATCTTTATTACCTGGCAAAAAATAAATAAATAAATAAAATAAAAAATACTTTTCCCGCCACAAAAAGGGGCACTTTTTTCACTGAAGGTGAGGGTTCTTTCGACATTGTTTTCAAACAAATTACGGTTAAATTCAGTGTCATATAAAGATGTGATGTTCATCTTTTACAGGCTTGTTTTAAAGAAATACTGATGCTCAGTGCTGAACTCCACTCATATTTACTGTAGTGGGGTCAGCAGGTTGAAACCATTGGCTCTGTAAAAGAAGATGATATTCTATAAGAATTTTTTAAGACCGTAGCCTATATTTTAGATAATATGCTCTAGTACACCTCACATGAACAACTTTAACAGATACATCCTATAAATACTCGCAGTCAAACTCATGCAGGATTGTTACACATCTCGCAATTCTTTTATTTGAATTTTACAAGCTGGCAGAGGGCATTAAAATGATTCTGCCGCTCCAAATACACCACACTAGATCACATTAATTGATTTTTGATTGTAAATATATAAAGTACACGCACTTTTTCATCATATCAACTGCAACGCAGTGCCATTGTCACGTGTGTATTAAGAACATAATGAAGCGAAGAAATAAAGATTATTATGACAAAAGGACAATAATAACAGTACGCATTAAACTCTGTCTCACACTGGAGTGTGTACGTAACGCAGTTTATATTATGTCTATTCTGTTTTAGTATAATCTTTTAGGCCTTGGGATTTTAAATAGTTTTTTCCCCCCAGTGTATTAATTATTAAAAAAGTGTTTAAAATAAAATCCTTTCTAATGTTTTATAATTTGTAATGTTTAACTTTTCAATCGATGTGTATTTAGTGTCACAAAAGATTGTTTTGAATTATATCCTTTTATCTCTATTTTGAAATACAAAGAACAGTTAGAGATGTGAATGCAGCTGTCATATAAAAAAAAGACTGAAGTCTATACCTTCATAACTGTTTTTTAAAAACTGGTTTGTCTACACGTTTGGTAGCCTCTTGCGCACATGCTCATGCTGACATACATATATACATATACATATACATATACACATACATACACACACACACACACACACACACACACACACACACACACACACACATATACATATATACATATATACATATATACATATATACATATATACATATATATATATATATATATATATATATATATATATATATATATATATATATATATATATATATTTTCACACTGGGCAAATTATATTTGCACTCTTCGTTCATTTTAAACATTTTCATTTAGCAATAGCCTTTGAGTAGAACAGTACCTTTGCGTTTGCTGCCAATCTGAAGCTTGTGTCTGTCTCTGTGGGGGCGTAATTGTAATTATGCTCGTGACCAACTTATTTATTTATTTTTGTTTCATCTACTTCAAATAAATAGACAAAAGCAAAAATAACCACAAACAGCTTCATTAATGGCGATGGATATCTAGGCTATAAATGCAAAGATACCGCCTAAGGAAATCCGGTGTTCAACTCATTACTAATATTGACGTAACACCTATAACACACTGAAAACAACTAAAAGTCTACAAATGCTGTGCTCTAAATTGCCCAAGAATTATTACATCTAAATTTTAGGCACACGTGTGCATGTTTTACGGCTAGAGTACTAGATTCATGTAACCAATTAACATGCTATGCAACAATCCGTGCATATACATTTTAAATGCTATCAGATATTTAACTGAATTATCAGGACATTTGTGTGTTAAATATAAAAGTAATCACCAAATATGAAGCTACAGAGGCCTGAAATTAAGTTACTACTTTGAGAAAACATGCTAATTAATACACTAGTCAGTTGTGGCATTCTGTTAATTATTTCTCATTAGCTGTTGTAAGAATGTTTTATTATTTTCCCCAAGAGCACAACAAAGAGTAAAACAAGTTGTTGAGTGAGTTACTGGTTCTCAATGGGAATGAATGACATTTCAACAACTTAATTCAGTCACAAAAAAAAATGTTTTGCCTCAAACAACCTGTCTCAAATAATACCGCTTAAAAGTCACAGTAGAAAGGTTATATTTTCTTACCGCAAAGATGGCCAAAGGTAAGATATCCAAAATATCTGGAAAATGGCTAAAATAGTTGTTAGTTCAAGGTCAGTGTCTAGTGCACTGTCTGCGCCGCTCTGAGATTGCTGTCTTGGAATCTCTTTTCCGTCCAGACAGGGCCATAGCGTAAACAAAGGCCTTTTTATTGTCTTTGATTTTGGAAGACAGGTTGGTTCACTAAAAGCCTAGCTGAGAATGTCCTCCAAGGCCAATTTCTTAAAGGGAAAAACGTGCATTAAATGTGAATTAAATGCTAAATTCCAGTTCTCGAATACTTGAATTTATTTAAAGGAAAGAAAAGTTTGATGGTAGCTTACAATCCCAAGAGACATTAGAAACGAATAATAATAATGCTAACTACAAAATAGTTAATTAAAATAATGACAATTAAATGAAATCGCAAATTAACAAAGAAATGTATAGAGAAATAAAGACGCAGCTGCTACGCAGCTTCCAGAAAAAAACAAAAAACTGTATGAACACACAAATGTAAGTGCTTGTGGTTGCATTGCATATTTCTCGGTTTTACTACACTTACATTTATTTAAAATTTGACTACAATTACGTTTGCTTAAATTAAGTCCATATAAATCGAGTGTAAAGAAAGGACAATTGTAAAATGATTAAACAAATTAATTGGATGTTTGTGAAACACTTTAGCATACGGCTTTCAAAAATTGCAAACCGGAACTCGGTGTTTGCCTTATTTTTTTTCTATATTTATACGTTTGTTTATTTATTTATCATTTAATTTTCAGGGACTATGCAATTATATACTTCGAGCTGGTAATTTTAGAAGTTTACAAAATACAAAGAGAAAAAAGAAAACATTTACAGACGCAAATCTGGTTTACATTTTAAGAGATGCATTTACAAAATATACCTATATATACACAAATATCACATAATATACAGCATATATATAAAATAATAAATACATATTATATACATTTCAGAATTCAAACAACCGCGTTTTATTTTTTAGTGAACAACCCAACTATTCAATTCAACGTGTTACCGGTGTTCTGATGTCTTTCCATAAACACTAGCAAATATATACTTTTCGCTACATATTAGTAGTTTATTAGTTACCTTCATCTTAAATTAAACACACATATGCTGTAAGAGGACGTGCGCCAGACACAAATTGTCTACATAAAGACCGACGCAAAGCATGTGTCTCCGTGCTGAATCTACTCTGCTCACTTCCTGATATTTCCAACATACGCCACCAGAGGTTATCAGCCCCCTTTTCTCCCCAACTCACTGATCTCTCTCCTCGCATTCCAGCTGGTCTGTTTAGAACCGGCGAATAAAAAAAAGCTAACGTGAGCCTGTGTGTTTGGCTGAACAGGCCTTTCGCATTAAACATCTATTATTTAAACAGCACATCGATCGAGACAATATCGTTCTGAAAAGCGTTTTTTTTTCTATATTTATTGTTCTCCGATTCCAGCATTAATAGTTTAGAGAATGAGCAGCCAGAAACTTGCTTGCTTTAAAAATGCATATGCATTTTTTCACATAAAAAAAGTATACGTATGTGCTTACAATAATTTAATCTAATCTAAAATATTTCAGGGTCTTATTACTGCACCATCGTTTGTTGGTGAGATTGCAATTAATAAACAAATGCATTGGTAAAAAGAAGTATTAATAGTTACACGAAAAACATTAGTACAAATTATGTAATAAACTTCTATATTATAATACCACTATTTATCCTATGCAAAACCAGAAAGAGTTATTATAATTAGGCTAGTCAAAACAATAAAACTCTATAATATTAATACAAGTAAAAATTAGCGCGCTACACAAAACAAAGCTACGCAAATATCAATATAGATTTAAACTAAACTTACAGCTAAAATAATGGGGCTTTTTAAATCTAGTTTATAATTTCTTTAGAAAGATGACTTTAGAAATCCAACAGTTCAATTCATTCTATTTATTTTTTTGCAGAGAGCATACAATTATGAAATATTTACATTATGCAATTAATAAACGAAATGAACGGCATTTGATAAATCTTAAAGCGTGTTGTTTGTAAAGCTCAAGTGAGTATGAAAAAAACATTGCGAAGACGTTTTTCCCGCATTGCTCATAATAGATCTATGCATATATTGAATAGGCCTTGCGCCTAACCAGACATAGAATAAAATGGTAGCTTGACAGAACAAGTGCATCAATAAAAGATCATAAAAACATGCATACAGTCCTCTATTCATAAATTATATACTTTTTCCATATTTAAAACACCAAGGCATTGTGCGTATTTACTACAGATAAATAAACTAGCCATACCTTTTGACGTGGCCCTGGATGCATCTCTTGATATTTAGGAAGTAGTAGGCTACCCATCATTCCTCGGCGCGCCTATGGAAATAACATAAGATGACATCTCTTGTGAGCACTGTCTTTTGCAGACGTAAATGCACTACCTGCCTTCGTGGTCAATATAACCTACACCTCATGATGAGAGAATACAACCATTGGTGGTTTAAAACTTATACGGGCAAGGGATCGCGGAAGAAGAAAAAAAAAAAACAGTGTTCAATGTTTTAAAAAAAACGAAAAAAACAACAACAACGGGTGTACACAGTGTACATTTTCACAATGACAAGGATATTGGATAATCAGAGCATTTTCCTTTTTATGTATTTATGGTATGTCATTAACTCTCGCCGTCTAGACAGGGAAATAACACCTTGTTTGCCTGAAAACAAACCACGGGCAGTGGTGTCCAGCCCCTCTGTTTATTATTCACAAGACTCTGTGATGTCAAGGTCAAAGCGACTGCATAGTCATGGTCAAGGGTAACGCGCGATCACGTGACGTTAAAACAGAAGGCCTAACTATTATGCAGTTAACATGAAATGTCTTACTCTTCAAAGTAAGCAACTGAACTACAACACTGATAGCTGGCTGATGACAAAAGTTTTATCAGTAACCGGGTGTGTGCCTATGTGTTACTGAGGAAATTAAAATTTCGTACACACCAAATTACAGAGTTCCTTATTTTCACATAAGATTTGCTCATCATACACGTCATTCAATTGTATATTTACCAGCATTTACCAGCTTTATTGGTCACAGATATTTTTCGCAGTTCATCTTTATATATATCTGTGCGTGTTTGTGTGTGTGTGTGTGTGTGTATATGTATATATGTATATGTATGTATACATATATATATACATATATATATATATATATATATATATATATATATATATATATTTATTTATTTATTTATTTATATGCACACACAAATACATTATACAAATATATCATACACAAACACACACACATATATATATATATATATATATAAATAAATGTTTCAAAATCACGTACATGTATACACACACACACACACACACACACACACACACACACACACACACACACACACACACACACACGTATACGCATATATGTATGTATGCATGCATGCGTGTGTAGAGATCAACTGCGAAACATCTGACAAAAAAGCGGAAACCTTTAGTTAAAAAACATTAACAAACCTATTTTCTAGATCTAGAAGTTTTACTCCACTAAATCTGTTTAAAACAAATGTTTGTCGAGTTAAATCACGTATGATTAATTCTCCTCTCTTGACTATTTGTAATAATCAAAAGAATTGTAATGTACACCACCGTCTTAAAAAAAATTAGTTAGACCAGGAAGTTGACAGTATTTAATTTATTCGTTCAATGTAGCCTACACACTGCCATTAAAATTAAATGGCGTGTCATAAGAAAAAAGGCATTTAAAAGAAATTACACTATTAACAGTGCTTCAGGCAGTTTCTTTTATTTAATAAATATTTAAAAGTTAATTATAAGTTGGCAAAAAAGAAACTCTTCGAGCATTAAATCAACGTTATTCTTCTGACCATATCTTCATGATGTAAGAAAACGGGATAATCCTTGATATCCAGAAACGGCGAAGATCATACTGTAACTGAATGTTGCTGCGGCATATTCGTAGTGACATTTCATTGAAAAGTCGCCTTTATTGTTCATAAAAAAATCATTTAAATTGTGGTAAAATTACTGACAAATAGGACAGACTTTTAAATTAAGTACTTACTCTAAATTAATGATAAAACTGAATATGTACTTATAACGAAGAATTCAATTATTATCAATATAAATAAGTAAATAAACACTACGTGCCTAGATCTTTACATGCAAGTGCACTGCTTGAATTATTAAAATATGTAAGGCCTACTGGAAGCCCGTTGCTTGAGCATTCTGAATCAAAATATATTCGGCGCTAAATTTTGTACCGCTAGCATTGAAAGTATGTGATTAAATGGACAATTGAAATGTTAACTGATCAGACTTGACTGCCAATACCAGCTTGTCTTGTCACTAATATTAAGGTTGTGTATATTTTTCACTATACTTTAAGCAGACATTTACGCCTATTGAAAAACCCTCACCCAAATGACACATTTAATCTATTGTAAGAGCTCACTTGCAAACTTTATCAAGCAGGTACACGGAAAGATGGACAGACACATATGCATCTATCTATAAAGCGGCCATAAATGGGCCACTGCTGTCATTGATAATTGAAATGCATTGATCCACTACAAGCAGAATGTACTCAACAAATTCCATTGTCATTTTTATTTATGAAATATGTCTCAATTCAGTACTTTAGGAATTGAACACCACAATACAGTTCACATACTGCACGAAAAGAGATACAGACAAGTTGTGTGAACAGCTCCAATGCTTTACGATATATATTTCTATATAAAAACAAAAAGGTTGTGCATTAATGTTTAATACTAAATGATTTTTAAATGCTTACAATCATTCCAGTTGCATGGCAGAGTCATATCCTTCACTGCTAATAGGGACACATACAAATGATCTTGAAACATTCCTTTTTTACAGACCTGTCATACGCGAAATCTAAATTAAATAATAGAAGCATTAAACTGTACAGTTAACATTAGCAGCCTGGTTTACCCTCGGCATTAAAAAGCAAATGTAGCCCACAGTGAACCATTTAGCTTTTAAAGTCTCGCAGGCTCATTCTAGCAAAATCTTTGTCATTTCCACGAAAATCAAATGACTGTTCGATTCGTGATCCAGTTCAACATTTGCTACAGCCTTTCGAGAGTCTATACAAGTCTTGATTCATCCAAAGTGTCCCATAGAATGATTATTTTTTCCTCTTCTCTTGCGTGTTGAGCCCCTCGAGTGTTTTCTGCTGGCTGGTTGGCTTTGACGCACTCAAGAAGAGATGCAGAAGGGTCGCGTCTCCTTTTTTTCAGATGCACGTAAACCATGTGTCTCTTTGATATTTGTGTAATTTTAAATATTTATTATTTATATATGTACATTCATAGAAAAGGACGAAGTTGAAATGTTTTTTTTTTTCTGTATTTTCACAGTTTTGTATCATATGCCCAAAAAGCCAAAGAGTGAGCGGTTAAGGTTTTGTGTGCATGTTTTAAATTAAATAAAGTGAAAGAAGACAGGTTGGGCATGAGGCTGCCCAGATGTTCTTCATTCATGATTTCTGAACAGAGGTAAATATCAGACTTTCTGGACGGAAGAATATAAGCTGATGAGAAAAAAAAAAGTACGAAACATACATCAAGTATGCATGTGATTATTAGTCTTGGATTTACTGACAAACTTTTTCTCCTTCACTCTGCGGTTCTGGAACCAAATAGTAACTTGGCGTTCTGAGAGGTTGGTTGTCGCAGAGATGCGTCGTCTTTTGTCTTTGGTGATAAACTTGCTTGCTGCATACTCTTTTTCCAGTTCCTTAAGCTGTATCTTGGTGTAGGGAACACGCTTTTTGCGCCCTCGACGATAACTGCTGACTTCTGGCTGCAACGGAACAACATCTAAAAAAAACAAATAAACGGAAACATTATCACCACTTGTTTGCCCGATTAGACACTGATAAACGATTAAGACAGATTAGTTAATTTCAACACTTTGGGGAAAACACCAAAACAGTTATGCATTTAATAAAGTATTTAATTGTTGCGTCAAATGATATAAATATCTGGAGGCAATACTGTCAGAAATGAACAAAGAGGCAGCTATGTTCCTTTTGTGACCTACTTTATATGATTATATTATTTTTGATTCAATAAATAAACAATATCTACATCAGTATGGATGGGGGATATTTCTTCGGTCCATTTTACGATGTGTAAGGTTATTTTGTGTGTGTTTTTTCTAGCATTGGAGTAGCGTAATAGAATAGGTTTTTAACCAACTCTGATATAGACAACAATAAATCATTCTTGAGTAAAGTTTGGATGGATGGGGTTTGTGAGGAGAACAAAACATTCTCATTATAAAGTCTTGCTAAAATACCAAGATTGTGGGCAGCAATGACAAGTTTTTGTCAGTTATAATTTTGTATACTGTTATGTAAATTCACGTCTACCTTAATTGTTATGTATATTATGAAAGAGCACTAACACCCAGCAATATTCTTTTTCCAGAATCACTACCTCGCTGTGGCACAGTAAAGGTAAAATAAGGTGAAGGATATTAGGCTTCTCTGGCAGCTGAAGCACAGACACATTCAGGTGTGTTCTAGGATTTTCCCTGTTAATAAACTGGCACATAACGTTTTAGACAGAGGCATGTCCACTGCCCTTCTGTCATATTGTCTGACGGTCCCAAACATACTAGAAGAAACGGTAAAGAACTAGTTTGGGGCATGTATAAAAACAGCACTAAACGCTTTTCATTTGCATTAAACAAGCATATTTTGTTACATCCTTATTTGTGGCAATTTGAATATATGGCTACCTGTGTATGTGACCTCTTCTAGGGGGAGGGGAGGGTTGCTAAACGGGTCAGGGGCGTGTTGGTGGTGACAAGTATTCACTTTAGCCACTATAATGCGACAGTATATTTAGATAAGACCTGAAATTACAGTGAATTACCAACACAGCACTGGTCATTTTGATTTGCCACAGCTGAGTAACAATACTGAATAACTGAGCTGGTATTTACATCATATGCATGATTTTTGCTCACAGCTAAAATCAAGAACTTGACTACAGAACGTCAGCTGCTCTTAGGGAGAAAAAAAACATCGCAAAATGTCCATAACAGATTGCGGGGCACCACTCCCGATCACTGCTGACAAAGATTTATATACTTGGTACAAATAAGGAGCTTCTGTATTATCATACGGGAGGAGCAAAGGTAGACAGTATTGCCATACCCCAGTTCCAAATTGCGTGACTTTCCTAGCTTAAGAATCCTGTGACTCAATAATATTGGAGTTAATATATGACTAACCTCTATAACCAGATACGTCACTCAAACATTGTACTATTTTATGTGAGAGGTTGTAAATAAAACGTATTTTTTTAGGCAAACTAAACTCTGCCTTGCTAAAACTTGTTGAGTGTAGGATTCGCTCAAATTCTTGTTGTGGAAAGGCAATAGAGCATTTACCGACGGTCACATGTCAGAAATGACTAGAACAGCATGTACACATTTGACAGGTTCGTGCAGACCTTCTGGATGCGCAATCATAATCCATCACGTAGAGTTATGAGATGAAAGCTCTTATCAACTGATTACTTTTCGTGAATAATATAAATATATATATATATATATCGACACATTTTACACAGTTTATAGTTGGGGGAAAGTATATCCTATCACAACAGGAAGTAGTTTCATCCCTGTAATACATATGCATTTTTCATACTTTAATGGTTTCACAACTGTGGCAAGACATACCTGGAAACGGAGATTTCCAAAGATGAGAAGACTGTGTTTGCTCCTTTGAACAGTACACCTGCCCATCCCAGCCATTCGACAGAGCCCAGTGTTGATAGCCCTCCATGGGGATCAATGCATCGTGACGTGGCTCGGGATGCGCACTAATACTGGGGACCACCGACATGTCTAGATATCCTGGAACCGCCTGGTACGAGCTGGCAAAACTCGGGTAGAACGCAAACTCTTTTGCCCTGCTGGAGAGCTCCTCCGTGGGCAAGGCGCTGCTCGTCTCGGCATATTTTTCTGCGGGATGGTACGAACACGGTTTCTGCTGCAAGTTCACGTTGTGCGAGTGAGACAATCTGCAACCGTAGTAAGGGTTTCCAAAGGGGTAGCCGTAACTCAGAGAGGCGCTAGATGACGTCTGTGGAGCGGGGCACTGTCGACCAGTTTCAGGGGAAGATATATCCGAGTACACGGATCCCTGGTGAGTCGCTATGGTGCCGGAATGCCGTCCCAGCGCGGGGTGTGAGATCAGTTCCCTGCAATGAGTCGCAGGGCAATTCCCGCTCAATCCTTCCATAATTTGGCTTTTATTCTGATTATTTTCATTCGGGCTTTTTTCATACACGTACATGAAGGTGTCCGCCCAGCGTGGATGCAGGACCAGCGAAGTCGTCATATCACGGGCTGCCGATGCTTTTTAAAAGTCGCCTACTCCAAGACTGATACCTCATTTCCAACTACATTTTACGCACGCGCATGCGCACGACTACATCCATGTGTCCAGTTCATTAAAGCGCAGGCACGTGATATGCTAACTATCCCGAAGAGACTGGGTTGTGGGTGGGAAGAATAATCCCTTTAAACAACTACTGGCTCACGTTTCACGCCTGGCTTCTAAGGTTTTTGGTGCCCAGACATTGGCTAACAGGGTTGGAGATAGCCGTTCTTAAAGGGGAAGGCTTCAAGCTATGGGGAACGAAAACAACCTCAACATTTCGGCCGACAAATGTCTGGACACTTAGCAGTATGCACTTTTTTAATTTAACCTTCATTATCCACAATCTCAAACGTTGCACAACTGTATCAATACAAATACATGCAACATACACACATAAATAAATACATACGTGCATACATTCATAAAGAGTTTTACAGAATATAAATAGCATAAGCAAATTATACATGATCAATCATATGAATTCAGTTATTCTTCAGTTATTTTCTTGCAATAAAAGCAGCTGATAGTCATTAACCCGGAGAAGAGGATTCACTTTCAATTGCATTTGAGGGAAAACGCTTGCGTTACACAATATACGCATTAATTACTCTGCTGTAAAATAATTTTTGAATCAAATGTAGAAACAAAACTAGTAATAATAATAATAATAGGCACATTAAAAATGCAAAAATGCAAAAATGCAAAAAAAAAAAAAAAAAAAAAAAAAAAAAAAAACACTACAAACAGAAGAACATCTTACACAGGGCAAAAAAGTATTAGTGTGCTCATGGTCATGTTATTTCAGGTATCATTTACATTATGAAACTAATGGCGTTTGATCATGACTCTATTGTGAGTTGTTTTTCATCTGTATGTATGTTTCTGTCGCACGGTTATAAAATAATTTGCCTACATATTCAGCCACACAACTGCAGTCTAAAGAGCCGTTTTAACTATTATTTTCCATGTACCATCCAACATTTAGGACCGCGTGCTGATGTGTACGTAGTTTATTTTGAGTTAATCAAACAAAGGAATGACAATCAGCAAAATATACGCTTTGGGGAAGAAAAAAAAAAGAAATTTAGGTACGGATATCTTTTTATATTCTTTATTAACATCTTTCCCTCCCACTCACTTATGTTACAAAATGTCCCATGTCAGGATGACACAATACACATACAGACATATTTGCATTTATTTTAAAGCATGGCAGTTGTTTATTATTTTATACTGCATTTTTATTCTTATTTAAACTCTAGAATGTAAAATACAACAATATTTGATTAGATCCAGCTAATGCAATGACAAGAAAAAATGCATCGCCACAGGATCAGATTTTCTTCCGGTCTGATGTTGCACATTTACAATGCAACGTTTCATGAGGAATGAATAAGAGTCCTGTACCCTGTTAAAACATTCCTCTGTTATTAGTTTCAATTGTGTGGCGACGAGACAGACAGAGACGGTCTTCGTGTATTACAGATAACCTAAACATTTTTTCACCGTTTAGACAGTGTTATGTGCTTTGTGCGTTAGATTTAAATGTTGATAAGGTTATTGATTACTCCTATTTGCAAAGATAAAACCATCGTTGTCTTCACAGACTGAAGAATGGACAAATCTTACAAATGGCAGCTGCATGGAAGTCCAAGGTCAAGGTAAAAAAACGCAGACAAACAGGGTCGTAATCAGAGTCTAGACAGACAAGAATGAACTTCACACTCGTATGCATGCAAACTCGCTGTACTTTGAAAGGCTTTGAGATACAACTTGGGAAAACGGAAAAGAAACCGGCAAACAATTCAAGTGCTCCCAAAGTAATTTCTAGTTTTTAAAGTGTACAGGCAACTGTTAAACTGTTACGAGTAGGAAGACAAATACGACTAACAATGCAGAAATCCCCTTCCGGTGAATCTGCTTTCTTCCTCTCGTATTTCTGTGAAGTGTTCCTCTGTATGACATGTTAATTATGGAGCTTCCAGCTTACTCGTCTGACTTATATTATCCAGATTTGTTGACATTAATTAAAGGAGCTACGCTACAAGAACCACGTTTGTCACAAAACTGAAAAAAATGTTTAGTACTAATACAATGATTTACAATGTTTGTTTACATTTTCTTCCTCAAACCAGCAAATTATTGTGAAAATAAAATTGTAAAGTAAGCCGCAGGCAAAAGAGTTTGTGGAACTTGTTACTTTATTACCGTATTTAGAGTAGGGCAGAACTTGCAGTAGCTTATACAATAGCTTACGCAGTAAACTAGTAATTTTACCTTTGATGAATTTTTTTCAAAAGCTCACTTTGATTTATTTGTCATTAATTGCAAACAACAATTTCAAAAGTTGATTTTTAACAATTAAATCGGGAACCATAACTATTAAATAGCAGTTATAACAAGTATAACACATCTTATTATAATAAAACAAAATCCAAAGTGATATGAAAAGAAATCTATTCGACAATGCAAATACATTCCTATTATTTAAAGAATAATTAATTTCATATTCAAGATCGCACTTTACACGCAGCAACGTTGTGCTCATGTTTTTTCTTCATGTACAAGTACAAGAAATTAATAATTCAAAACACACCAAAGAATGTGTTTGAATAAAACAAGTGTGAATATGGACGTATATTCATAAAACGATTTGAAATAGCGTTAATTTAAGACTTTAACACTATGTGCTATTCCTGTCTGTTATTAGTTCAAACATATCTATTTTAAAGCTACTGTTGTTTACACTTGTATAGGTTACAATTACATTAAACACATCTCCTCTCTAACACCGTATAATTATAATAATAATAATAATAATAGTAATAATAATAATAATAATAATACTGCGTATGTGCAATCTCAGGCTTAGTACTTCACAAGCCTGTGTTTGGAAATGTTTGCAAATCAGTTCAAACTACACTTAACCCTCTAACCAAAATATATGTACATTTTCGTCATTTTACTTTGTGAAATAGCCTACCAGATCCAATAAAGCAAAATTACAGTTCCATATTAGCAAGTATACAGTCAAATCAGTAAGCATTGTTTGAATAACTGTAGGAGCGCTAAAATGTGAGTCACAACACACTGCGCCTTTAAAATAGTGATCATAGTGTCAAATTGGAAGAGGATCTAGTGTCAGTTTGTGTCTATGTGAGCGTCCATGTGATTGGAGATGCGAGAAAGCATTTCTTATTTCAAATGTCCAATGATCGACTATTTAAATATTGCAAATATATATTTCTTTATAACACTGATGAATAAAACAAAAAAATCGCATAAGATATTTAACAAAATGCATAGCATACAAAGCAAATACAAATCAGGTTTATATGTTTCCTTACATTTGTGTTTATCTAGAAATGCACGTCTGTGTGTTTCAGTCTATGTTGCAAACAGCGCTTTCTAAAAACATAGTCTTTGACTTAGGTTTTCACTTTTCTGTTGCAAAGGAATCACAGGTGCACACTGAAATATAAATCTTCATACTATTCATTTTCGATTAAATTGGAATGGAATGCACACTGAATTATCAGCTTAATTAGAATAATCACAATCCCAAAATCAGAAATCTGAATTTATTTTCGAAAACTGACTTTTTAGCCCCTAGTTTAAAACTGATAAGGAGTAATATTTGGAAAATACATATTAAAATATCAAGTTCAAATTTTTAAAATGCCTAAAGAGAATAAAAAGTCTAAGGAAAGCATTGCCTGGGCAGTTATAAATTGAGATCTGTCAATTATTAATAAAAAGCACAAACCAATTGTATAGTTCGAACATCGTTGACGTAATCACACGAAAACATCTAAAAGCGACAATAATTTACAAAGAAATCGTCGGTCACGTGACAAATTCTTCTATAATGTCAAATCATATCTAATGGCACAAAGCAATAGATTTATTGAAACATTTCCATTTTCTGTTATTTTTCTATTTTTCACACCAAAACTTCAGTCTGTTTTCATTGCTCTGCTATTACGCGCCTAACTTACAATACCAACATTATATATACCTTATTATACAGGCATAGAGAGATCTCTCTATCAAACTGGTCCCAAATCTTCATTTAGACATATACATTTATTTAAGCATGTGTACATATAACATAAAACAAATGAAGAAAGGATTTTTTTCCAGCAAATAATTCTCTCTTTAAAACCCGCCTTATGCAAAAAAAAAAAAAAAAAAAAAGTATACACACATTCTTAAATAATAAATATTTGTTCCAATTTCTTCTGTTTTCGGATATGAAAACATGAAAATAAATTTTATGATAAAATAACAAACTGCAGTTTTGTTAGTCTGAGTTAAAGTTAAGGAAATCTGCCATTCAGGGATTTGGAAGCTGGATTGTTGTGGTTGAGCGTCTTACGTTGTCATGGAGTGGGGAAAAATCGATTGCAACATCGGTTAAAGCTCGCTAGTCCCAGTGCTATTAAAAGATGGCTTCTATTCTGGTTTCCAATGCACAGACCATTTCAAAACTCGTTCAGTGGTTTAGTCAAACAAAAAATAGACTGTTTTGTGTATATCAAATTAAGTTCACTCACTCGACATTCTTTGAGGAAAAATATTTATGACGAAACCTAGGTTGTTTTTTCCACCTGTTTATTTAATTATTTATGTGCGTTAAAAGTATGTACTTGTATCCTTCGCTCTATTACAAAACCTGACTTACAGGTAAAATTGATGCAAATAACATAAAAGCAGATTTTTTTTATTAACCAAGTAACAATGAATTTCCTAATAAAATATTTGACGTTGAACAAAAGTACAAAGTCCTTCAAAAGCGTAAAGGCAACCTGTTCTATGCCTTAATCATCACCAAAAATGCAAAGTGCTCCAGGCGTTTTAAAGCTACACCTTTGCCTCTACATGCACATTCTTGCGGGGCTGCTGCAGGCCTTGTTCAGGAATTGATTCTCCAATGGAAAAAAAAAATGTACATCTTGCAGAGTGCCGTGCCAACAGTTATGAATATGTATCAGTATGTCACTGCAGTGCCACAGTGCTGCTATACTATCAGAATTCAATTAAAATTTAAGCTAAAAAATAACAGTATAGCTGAGTGGATAGTACGACTAAACAGTCGTTCCAAACAAAACATATCAAACTCCGTTTTATCATGACCTTCCTTCTCCTTCCAGAAAGCTATACCGTCACTTTTAGAAAAGAAACAAATCCGTGCTAAATCTCGCATAGTTGTCAACAGAATATGGCCAGGCTAGGCCTGCGTCGATTCAGTCTCGGTGCAATGCGGTAAAAAAATCTGTGGCTGATATGAAGAACAGCATGTGAGCAATGAAGATGATCTTTTAAATCCGCGGTCAGAATGAATACTGCAAGAAACTGGAAGCATCCTTGCGTTTTTAATACAAAAACACACACAGACTAGGATGTTCATTTTTAACACAGAAGCCCGACAGTGCTTGCTTAGATTTCTTTGTTAGTTATTCATCACCTGCTTTGCAATTGTTGTTATAACAACCACCGGTTGCAAAATCGTATCAAAACCAGAAACAAACCACGAAAAACTGATTATGGAGAAGGTGAACCCATGTTTTTTTGTTTTGTCGGTCCATTTATGGTGACTGTATAGTAAAACTAGACATTAAAATCCAAAAGCACCTGACAAAGAATCTGATGCACGTATGACAATTCGACCTTGATTTTCTGCGTTATTTATTTATATTTAGATTTCTTTAAATTCAGACGGCTGCATTGAAATGACAACCAAAGGTCCGTTTGTCAGAGCGTCTATGCAGACAAAATGTCTCCCCCACTTTCAGACACGTCTCGTCGGAAGTCCAAGTTCAAGTTAAAGGAGGCGGTCAGTTCCTCTGCAGACATGTTAATTGCGGCAGCATGGCTCTAACTGTAGCTTTCTCGGTTTCTGACATATTTTCTTTTAAGATAGTCAAATAAAGTTTTCGTATTTCCTCCATATCTAACGGAATATACCGTTAAGATCTCAGAATGCATGTACCAGAAGTGGGATCTAAAAATGAACCATTATCTGTATATACTGGTGAGCTGGAATATTTTGGACCAATTTCATTGTATTGTTCTGTACAAGTAATGCTTCGAGATCCAGTTTTACGTGAAAGTTTCAAACTTAGCAATTTTGGGTTATTTCAGAATGTCTAAATCCTTAAGAAAGAAAGAAAAAAAGCAAAATATTACAGAAACCAGCTAGCAGCAATTTATTTTAAGTAACTTCTATTGTATACTGCAGAAGATAGGCACATATCACATGCTACATATCATACATAACCCACTGATATATAATAATATATAGCAAGGTTACTACTATAAAATCATTTTGACTACTATAAAGCAACACGTATCTTGAGCTTTATTTTAACAAAGGACCAAAAATAGTCAACTTTTGCGGCTTAAACACGAAAAGGAAATGCTATCGTCGTCTTTTCAACAACATGCAACATTTATTTAATTAGTACAGCTGCGAGTTCTTTGACGTTTGACAATGAGTTTTCCGTAGCAAGAACTACAAACAGCAAAACTAGAACTTGTACTTTCACAATAACTTGATACCGTCACAGCACTTTTTTAAATTATATTTCACAAGGCATTCAGTCGTCGTTGGATAACAACAACAACAACAAAAAAAAAAACCCTCGGATAATCATTCTGATCTACAATGCTTTATCAAATTATAACTTCTTTATAATCGTATAAAATAACTACACGAAGATAAGAAACCAAAGTTTTCAAACCTGATTAAGCGCTGTTTTGATATTTATCTGGGCAGGTTACACTCCTGAAATATCCGGCATCTAACAGCATCTTATGATGTCGATACACTCGTGTAGGTACGTTTTCACACCACCTTTCTCTCTAAAATGTACAAACTTGCCAAATTTAAACAAATATAAGTAATAGCCTTTTAGAAGTTACATGACACATTTGCACATTTTCCAAGACAAAATAACACTTTATACCGAAATTTCATGTTTACAAAAGTTTGATGTTGGTTCTTAATTACAAAAAGGTGCAAACAATAATGTGCAGAAAATGCAGGAAAACCAAAGTAATGTGCAGGACATTGATGATTTCGCTTGAGAAGAGTGGACAGCTTCACTCCTCAGGACAAAACCACCATGACCAAACATACAAACAGTCATTGATCATCGAGGAAACTACACACCATAATAGGAACCCAGGGGATGTGTGTAAATTTAGATATTATTATTAAATGTGGAGTAAATATCTATTATGTAAAAAATATATTGAGTGCAGTTGTAAGTAAAATACGATCCCTCTTTATTATGTTTTTTTTTAATTATAAAGGTTTGAGAGTTCTGCAAAGGACATGCAAACTTAGACACTCAGTGGTGTGCGTGCATGTATAAAAACAAAAACTGACGCGCGCAGAGCTGAACTGTGAAATGTGGGTACTAATTAATGTACAGAAAAGCACGGATGAGAGCAAAAAATCTGCCAATGTGACGGCATATTCAGCAAGTCTGGTGGAAATCTCTGGAATAACACAAAGATGAGCCTGCAAGCAATATGCTATTTTTCAGCTACCTCTCAGATTCATTATACATACGACGCATTCTCATCATGCAAAGTATGTGGAAACAATGAAGTGCGGTGGTCATTCTAGCCTATACTTACCTTCAATTTATCACAGTGGACTAAATTATTTTTGCTATAGGGGCATATTAAACCTAATCTTCCATGGTATACTTTTAGCTAATCTCTGGTACCTTGATAGGCACTAAACCAAACTGTTATATTCCTTCCATTCATTTTAAACTGTTAACTGTACAGTTAATTCTTATCTTTAGAACATGAAAATTGTTGGATACAAAAAAGACCAGAACAGCTGAATTACTGTGTGTTCACAAAACATTTTACATAAAGTTGCAAACTACATCACAAATCCAACCTATTCAGACATAAAGAACATTTTAGCTCTGAATTGACTAGAAATGATATATTCTATATTTTGTTACATTTTGGAAAACTACATTTATGCTATAACGGAACAAAACAAGAAATCATTAGTGGTTTGTTATTGTTATTCACCGCTCTAATGGATGTGCATTCGAACAGTCCTTGCAATTAAATATGTATCTCAGGAAAAAAATCGCTTCGAAAATTACCAGAATTTGATTTAATCCTATTTCTAGGTAATCTTAACAATTATTCTCCCTCTGCATTTTACATCGTTTAACAAAACATGCTATGATGAAGGTCAAGGTTGCACAAGTATTGCCCTTGAAGACTGCATTTAGTACAAATACATGAAAAGCTTCGTTGAGTATTTGATTTTGACTTAGAGTATAGATCTTTAACATAAGTTCAAATAAAAAACACGTTTTTTACGTTTATCAAAACAATACATTCCGAAGCTGTACATCGACTGTTTTCTCAAAATCTAAAATATGATATCATTATACTAGAACAGTCAAAAGTCAAAAAATACTTGTGCCGTTTTTTTTGTGTCCGACCATTTTCTATCCACATTAGTTCCAGATTTACAGTTGAGGAAAAAGGAGACAGCGGGTCCTAATCAATATATTGGCAAGAAACTATAACTATTTAGCCCTGTCGGGGAGCATTTGATAAAATGTAGCTCTTTGGACACCTATTCAATTTGATGTACTAAATGAAAATACAGTTAAAATCGCACCGGACCACTGAAATGTAACAATTTTTAAACTAACAGACAGAAATAGGCATAAATCCATATGCACAACAATGTCCCATACGCACTTCAAGGGTAAATTACGCATTTTTAAAAAGTGCGTTTCAAAAAATAATTGCTTTTGTCATCTAAATACGTTGAGATATGAAATGAATAGATTCGGGTATAAAATCGATAAGCACTTGATTCATATTCGGCTGGCCAGGGACAACAAGTAAAGTTCAAGTTCAAAGTCTTTCACAGCAGACAGCCAAGGAGAACGCGCAAGGAGACCCCTTCACCTCTTACAAAATAAATCACAGTATGAATGCGCAACTTTTGCATTCAGGTTTTAAAACATGTTTCTATGTGCAATCTTTTTTTTTAACTTTAAGTTGAATAAATTGGAATTCCATTTATATATAGAAAAACATTTATTAAAAACACGCGTTTGCAATTTAATCAATATGCTATTTTCAAAAATACATTTCACAGGCTGATAATTGATTAGAGAAATCACATGAGGACAGCGCGAAAGTAACGTCCTCAAGTTTTTATATATATAGCTTACCCACATGGTCAAATGCAGAGATGCATTTGACCAATTTCGCCAACGTCAGTCTTGATCCAAACAACAACTTTGGGCTGTCTTTTGGACTGTTTTAAGTTTGATTATACGCGCAGCACTGAATGTGTTATTTTTGGCCAATGGCACCTAAAATTGCAGCTTCACAAACCTTGTATAGCGAAATAGGGTTATACTTAAAACAGTAAGTGATACTCATCACCTCTCCAGTTTAACAACATTGTATCATTCAAAACTCAGTGTTTAAGTGTTCCCTATTTTCTCATTTACAACCAATATTTTGAGATATTATAGACTTGTAAAAACATCTCTCAATAAAAAGTGTACTTATTTTCTTTTGTTTCCTAACATTAGATTCCATTTCAGCATAAAGAGACCAGAATAATACGGCAGTTCCAGTTCAAAACTTTATTATACTTTAGTGATAATCTGGGGAGCCACGAACGTGAAATATCTTGGATCATTTCGACTAACGGTTTAAAAGAATACGTGCATTGAAAATAAAATTAATTATAAACAGTTTACGTTTTTTGATCCCATTATCTTAGTTCCAATTCGATTGTTATACCTTAAAGGTCTTCAGTATGGATTTCTTCTAAATACAATTATCAACTTCAAACCAACACTCAAAAATGTTTCTTAAATACCTCCACAAAACGAAAATTCGCTTTCGCAAATGAGAACCGGTTTGAAATACTTTAAATAATGAAACTTAAACGCATGGATGGATAAACCTATCGTGACATTACTCGGCTATACAAAGGCGTGGACCGGTCATCAGATAAAGCCATTCTACCCTGAGTTCCAAATAAACATTTTTAACTATACTAAATGTGTGTGCCTCCAGTCCTCCGATTGGTTTTATTGATTTAATTGGTATGTTTAAAGACCTATTCTTGTTTGGATAAAAGTTGTTTTTCTCAGTCAAGCCGTCTATAAATGCAAAGTAAATACAAACCAAATGTAATTTGAAATTAAAGCTTTTTTATTAACATATCCAGAGTGGTTATGGGGCATTGAAAAACCGCATTTTGCAACATTTCATCCTGCGTGGGATTTTATGAAGAGTCCTGCAGAAGTGAAGAGTTGTGATTTTAAATTCGCCTATATCAACACAGCGCTCGCTCAGTGTCCTTAATTAATCCTGTCCTTAATTAGATAATTAACGCATCCTGCTGCTGTAAAATAATGTGCATGAGTGAGATATTAAATGCTTGAAAGGACTTAACACGACTGACGACGGCAATAATGTACAGTCTCCGAACGCTGGACAATATGTACGTGACTTAGCCTACTGTCATTGAGAGAGCTGGGATGCTGGTGTACAAGAACGTGACGGTCTGCAAAGTACAGCAAACAACTAAAGGATGGAGACAAATCAAACAAGTTCTTTTAAATGATCATGTTTCCTGGCAAAACAAACTAACTCAATACAGCCTCATTATATTATAAGAATGCTTGCAGATTATAGATTTGGTACAGTCCCTGTTCCTTATTTGCTTCAAGTCTGAGGCATACTGGACGACTTTCAAAGGAAATCTGAGGACTAAAAATTTTCCAAACATATTTTCCTCACTCAGTATGCTTCACCACTAAATACTGAGATGACAGTGAATGTAAGTGGACACTTCATAAGTGATGGAGCTGCAGGGCTCAGCAAAGGTTCATTGTGGTCAGCAGTAAAATCAGAGAATCAGCTGGTGGGGTTTAGTGTAGTGTTTGATGAAACTCCACAACACAGACGTCTTGCAGAGATCTTAGATCGCTATTGCAGGGTGTTCGAGATCACTGTTGAATCTGACACAGCAACTGAATGAATGAATGAATGGATGGAGAACAATACAAAGATGTACCTGCCATGAACAATTCACTAACAACTTAAATTATGTTCATTAAATTAACACCCATTTCATTAAATTAACATCTGCTGCTCTTGTACCAGTAGGGGTGGGAATATTTTGGTTCCTCACGATTCGATTAAAATTCGATTCACGATTTTATCACGATTCACAATCAAATTTTTTTTGCGCACACTGGACATCAAACGCACCAGTATTTTGATACAAAAACACACCAGTCTATATGGGTAGTCTTGACTCAATAAATCAGTGTTTTCTATTAACTTTCTAATAAATCAAAAAATATTTTACACTTCCATTAGCGATGTGCCCGAATCCGAATACTGCGTTCAGAAAGGAAATTACACTGAAGGTTACTAGAAAATATTTCAGTGCTTTCTCTGGCAATTATACTGTATATAAATTGCGGGCATAGGGTATGCATTGACGTCACTTTCCTACCGGAACACGCCCCCTCAGTCGTACTGAGTGGCAAAAGAGCTGCTGAATGAATGCATTTAATAGGGAAGCTGCGAAAACGCAAGTAAAACAAACGATAATCAGTTTAAACTAAAAACCAATGCTGCCACTCGGTCTTTCTGCCACTTAGAGCCGCAGTTACTCCAGATGACAGTGACTTCACGTGCATACCCAATGCGCGCAGGCTTTTTACTTTCACTTTGGAGATCCACAAAATCACAGTATTGTCTATAACTACAAAGCAGCAGTACTTACCACACATTTTACAAGATTAGATGTTTGTCAGTGGTGCTCAGAATCTGCAAATCATTCGCCATCGTCAGTCATCTCTCCTTACTTTATTTACATAGTAAGTGAAATTTTATGTAATGTAATTTAGCAGGCAACTGCTAGCAAGCGCTTACCATGTCCCTTTAGTGGCTCTGTAGAAGGCGTTGTTTGTTTTTCCGTGTCTTTCCTGATATTTGGGCTACTTCCATAATAACAAAAGATCCATAATAACAAAATTTCCCATAATAGCAAAAGATAAATAAAATATTTTTCCAAACATTTGCTCTAGCTGAAAATGGGGCAGGATGTACACTGATAAAAATTATTTTGTGGTGAAGTAAATAATACAGAAAAACAAATGCAATTTTTTACATTAATTTAGTTCAGGCAAGAATTAAAAAATAAATTTGGCCACAAATAATTAATAAGGTTAAATTTTTTGCTGTTCTCGAGATTTATTTACAATGTTTTATGGTTGCTAGGTTAAGTAACGTGCTGTTTTGTAACATCAAGAGCTCATTTTCTACTCAAAATGACCCATTCATACTCAAAAACTATTCACTGATTGTTACCGTCATTGTGTATTATGTGCCAAGTACTGAGGTCACTGTGTTCATTTGGTTAGTACATTGAGTCAACATATAACCTTAAAAACAATAAGGAGCTGTCCACTTGCTTACGTACATGTTTGTAAGTGAACCACAAGCTTTAATGGCATTTTTCCCCCAGTGCTATGATGTTTGAGTAAAGTTTACAAACCGTGGCTGAGTGAATTGTACTTCAGGACTGCAGGGTAAACTTAAATTAATTAAAAAGAAATTACTCATCAAACTCTAACTGTACACGTTAAATGTACTTATTTCCTTTGCTAATTTAACTTAACTTAGTTAAGTAGATTTTACTTAATTCCAAACTTTAAAAATGCGTGCAAAGTAAATTTACTTAATGTTTTTTTCCAGTGTAGGCTATTTGTTTTCCCTCCTCCATTGCTGTTTTATTCTGACAAGACCATGTTATTGTTATTATAATATTATTATAATATTAATTAGAAAATCGATTTTTTAAATTTTTGTGAACTGATGTGTATCGCTTTTTATTATTAATATTTAAATAAACTAAATCTCATTTAGTCTTTAAATCACAATGAGGATTTGTGCTAAAACACCAAGTCAACAGCAGTGCTTTCATCCTTGTAATTTCCACCAAACCTAACAACAAACCACCAGTTTAATATTAAATGCTTTTTTCTTTGGATTTCCATCAGGTGTTCCTGCACCAGGCCAGTGTTCAAACTACTCACAGATTTACCCTTATCATGTGAAGACAAGAATTTGCAAACACCTCGAAAAGAAAATCATTTTTAAATAAGTAATAAAAAAACTGGATAAAGTAAACTTTTATTTTCCACTTAACTCTTATGGGGTGACTCAGATCACGCGAAACCCCCTCAATTTTGAACACTGAACTAGAATTACACAATATCCTGAATTACTTTACATCCCAAACATTTATCTAATCCAAGAACAAAAAAACTGAACGCTTGCTCTTGTGTATGGTAATGGTTTGGCTACCCCAATCTCTTTGTCATCAGTCTGGGCAAAGTACAAGCAAAATCACTAACTAATAGCATATTTTGTGAGAAAGAGTATTTTATAAGCAGTTAAATTGTTCCAATAATACAACTGTCCAAATAATTGTGGCTGAAAGTGTATGTTATTTTACTGTGATAATAGTTTTGACATGCAATTCTGCAAGTCATTATTTAGGTTAGACTAATTGTTGTATAATATTTTATTATGTGTGATATTATCTTTGTCATTAATTTGCGATCTGTTTTATGTATTTATTTACTTTTGTGCAGCACCTTGGTCAAATCTGTCTCATTAAATGTGCTATATAAATCAGTAAAACTAAACTAAGTCATTTCACAATGATACAAGTATTTTTAAATGCTTTGTAACATTACAGGATAAAAGCACTATCAAAGTTGGTTGAGTGACCAAGGTATGCAAGGAGGTCTATAAAACCTGGAAAATCTGTTAGCATTCCTATTCATTTCAGTGGCAAATCTTTGTACATAGCACCACAGAAGCTTCTGAGGTGTAATACTATCTGACTAAACAATCTGGAGCTGCAAGATAATGATAACATAGATTTCGATCAACCATAAGAATGCACTTGGCCTCAAATCCTTCACTAGCAACTATCCTGTATTGTGATGCAAAGGGCACCAGACTAGGAAAAATATAAGTCAATTTGACAAAAACTATCATACAATAGTCAGGCACTATCTATGTAGTCTCAGCCTCAGGCGTCACGCCCACGGAACGTGGGCTAAACTCTGATGCATATGGTACACTTAACTGGAAACACTTCAGGAATGTCGAAGTCGTCATCTGATTAGTTGAATTTGATCGGATATCCGGAACACGCGGGTGTCGCGTTTATTTTCGGTCCGCCGGGAAACAAAGCGCAGACTGATTTACTCGCGTTTTGCTAAAAGGTGCTTATGCAGACGTCGTTGTTGTTATACACATTTGCGACGTTCGCAAACAAATTACTGACTTACTGCTTGTTCTCCCTCTTCTTCGTTAACTTTCAATGCTGGTTATTTCAATGACTGACTTGTTGAATGCCAGTCTGTTGTTGTGGGGGCATTTCTACACCCCGAAACGTGACGCTGAACGAAACGAACTGTGATTGGTTGTTTGACATGTCGGTCAAACGGCCTTATGGGCGGGCCTTGGCCAATTAAAGCTGCCATGAATTCCAGACCTTCAGCCGTCAGTCTGAAGGTCTGGCTACGCGAGACTAGGCACTATGCAATCTGGCCAAACCTTGACCTTTAGTAATATGCACCAAGGACTAACAGTGGTTTGCATAAAATTGTAGTTCACTCCAATTACTATACAATACTGAGGTGCGTACCACTATCGTAACTAAACCGAATTAACCTGTATTTTTGTTTTTCAACCACTGATCAGGCAAAGTCATTGCTTGTCATTTGTTAAACGAGTTAGATGGGTCACATGCTCAAAGAAATACCAATGTCTTAATGTTGACTCTGCATTTGAACTGGGATATGAGAACATACTTTAACACTGAAAAAACTTACACACTTCAGCTTCAAGAAAATCAGCAATAAAAATAGCAACACATGTTATCCTGTTAATATTAGCCACACAGTTGTATTATTAGGAAAAATGTTTAAAATTTTTTTAAAGCATATTTACAAAAAAAAGGATTGCTAGAAAAAAATAAATATATCAATACCCAAACTTCAACACCTACTACCATGTTCAAAAAAAAATATGAATACTTCAATTCAAACATTGCAGAAACGTAATAGCTCAGTATGTGGTTGTACAAGGCTTCAACACTTTCAAAAAAAAAAAAAACAAAGAAAGTAAAACGTCAATGGTCTCAAAATGAAAACGTCTTTGTTGATTGCATTTCTGCCATCTAGGTCCATGTGGGATAAGGCGGAACTGGCATTCTGTTGGTATGCACACCTTTTCTGATAGTAACTAGATTGTGGAGCGTTTTAATGGCATTGTATTAATGCACCTTACTAGCTACTTTATAGGATTTATGTTTTTATAGATATTTTATATCCATAAAAAGCGAGATAAACGACCAGGGAACACAATAAAAGTGCCTTTAAACAAAAAGTGTGATAACTAAACAGCTCTGCAAACTGTATTTTTTACTGAGGTTCTAGGCAACACTGCGTACAGATATGTATCACAAGGAAACACAAAGTAATAATACACTTTTAATGTGGTGACAAAGATACTAGACTCAATCTGTCAGAAACCTCCCTCAAATGCCAATTCTGTCGATTTCTATCATTCTTTCCCAGTGACGTGTCCTTGAAATTAGAGCTAGAGTGGAGACTTCATGCAATGGTGAAGTTTACAACTATTCCATTACACCACAAGCCTGTACGCTACAAGTCAAAAGTTTTTGAAAAGTAAGATTTGTAGTTTTTTTTAAAAGAATTTATTTGATCCAAAATACAGAAAAAGGAGTAATATTGTGAAATATTTTTTACCATTTAACAGAACTGCTTTCCATTTGAATATATTTTTAAATATTTTAAAATGTAATTAATTTTTTTGATCAAAGCATTGATCACATGATCCGTCAGAAATCATTCTAATATGCTGATTTGCTGTTCAAGAAATTATTATCAATATTTAAAACAGTTTAGTACATTTTTTTCAGGATTCTTTAATGAATATAAAGATCCAAATATCAGCAAGCTTTTGTAACATTATACACTATACTATTCAAAAGCTTAGAGTCAGTATAATTAGTATTTGTTTATTTATTTTTTGGGGGGAAAGAGATTCTAGAAATTAACACTTCTTAGCAAGGATGCTTTAAATTGATCAAAAGTGATGATAAAGACATTTATAATTTACAAAAGATTTCTATTTCAGGTGAATGCCGTTCTTCTGAATATTTTATTCATCAAAGAAACCCGAAACCTCTTTTTTGAGCAACAAATCAGAAGATTAGAATGATTTCTGAAGGATCATATGACTGGAGAAATGCTGCTAAAAATTCAGCTTTTAATTCACAGGAATAAATTATGTTTTAAAATATATTCAAATAGAAAACTGTTATTTTAAATAGTAAAAATATTTCAAAATGTTACTGTTTTTGCTGTACTTTGGATCAAATAAATGCAGGCTAGTGAGCAGAAAAGATGTCAAAAAAAAAAAAAACATTACAAATCTTTCTGTTCCAAAACTTTTGACTGGTAGTGTAAATCTAACCATATAATTTTACACATTTGCATGATAATAGAAAAAGGTGGTCTAGTTATGATGTCATCTAGAAATCAATACACTGTTGTAAAGATCAAAATAAATAAAATGGCACCACCACTTCTTTTTCCCATATGTTAGCCGCCATGTCAGCATTCTATAATCAAGTCTAACATCACTCCATAAAATACTATTCTGATTTGCACCATTTGTCCTTCATATAAATGATAAATCACAGGCTATGCAAAATCAGTGGATGACTTCACCCCTCCAGGGTATTTATAAGAAAGAACACCGATACGGATATGAACCTAGAAAACACATTTACAGACCTTCTTATCACGACAAATACTGGAGAGATAATGTTAATGCCAATTTTTTTCCTTCACGTAAAGTATTTCTGATTCAAAAAGTAGTGTTATGCATTTCAGTGATTCAAAAAATGAGCTACAAAACAATGTGAACCATTTGAGTTTAATTTGATTAAACATTTGAAATAGTGTAGGAAAATATTTTTTTATTTTATTATTTTCCATTTACTCCATTTTGATTTGATTTTGGGCCATTGTGCTTTCTAACAAGCAGATAGAAAACATCCAAAATACAAATTTAAGTGCTTATTCTATAACTAAAACTTTGTGTTTGTAGATTTCACTTAAAATTCACATCAAAATTGCCAGATCTAACCAGATTTCACTGCATCAAATTTTCTATGAAAAAGAAACAATGAATTTCGAACTTGGCTTCAACAAATGTTCAAATGTATAATTTGGAAAGGTATGCAAATTACTGCATATTTAATTAGATCATGCCTAATTTGCATATTTACATATAACATTTCAGAAAACTTGTAATACAAAATACAATTGTCTTAATGTATTGTGATTAATCAACTAGAAAAATATGATATATATATATATATATATATATATATATATATATATATATATATATATATATATATATATATATATTAGTGGTGGGCCGTTATCGGCGTTAACGTGCTGCGTTAACGTGAAACTCTTATCGCGCGATAAAAAAAATATCGCCGTTAATCTATT